>NW_027210881.1:137500-436948 GCF_029030835.1 Brachyistius frenatus
CTTGGAGTGATTGCTGTCCATGTGCGCCGCAGTCCTCCGCCGAAATATTTTTAGCCATGTGGTGTGTATTTTTAGGAACCTATCGGGATCAACAAATAAAACCTGTCGCACTTTGCCCGCGACGCCTTTAGGGAAGGTGAGAGATTCCCGACGCAGACGGACAGATCAAGTGTCTCATTCGATTATTGGTCCAGAGATAACACCCAAAACCTAATCTGCACAGGTGGATATTTTCTTTTTTATGGAAGGAATCGGACGTGGTGACGCGTTTTTGAGACATTTCTGATTTCACTACCAAAAGTACAAAAGGGAAGATATTGAAGCAATATAAGGTGTCTATTTGGTCCATAAAAACAGCCCAAACCCAAAGAAGTTATTTTAATATGACAGGGGGTGATGAACACCATCAAATATTCACCTCTGAAAGGCTGAAAACCACCGATTTGTTTTGGCATTTTAGTTTCAAAGTTTGATTTGTTAATCGGTAGCTCTAAACTGAACCCACGACGTCTGGTCTAACCAACAGGATCACCACAGTGTTTCACAGATGCAAGAAGAGAAGATAAAAGCTGAAGGAAAACTTGGCCAGAGGGTGAATTCACATGAATGAATGCAGACGGGAGTGACGAGTTGAAGTGTTAATCAGCATTTTTAATGTGGCTGCGGCTGCACCAGAGATCAGACAGAGATTTAATGGCTCGTTAAAATGAAATGTTCATGTCCATTATTAATACCCCTCCAGACACACACATTTAACCCTTCATGTTGACTGGAAAGCAATATCACTTTACTTTTCTGTCAGTTTTGTTCCATCTGCAGCTCAGAGGACAAAGAGCCAAAGTCAGTGGTTTCATCACACTAAGGTTAACTGGATTAAAACCCAAAATATCATCTGTCTTTTACATAAACACCCAAAAACCAGAGGTGCAGATTTTAGTGTCTCATGTTTGATCTCAAATTTTTCTGTAATTGACAAATTAAAGTTTCAAACAAGTTATAAAGCCGATAAAAGGAAGTTAAAACTCACCAAAAAGTAGCCGCCAGGATTTTCTACTTTTCTGTTTTGTGTCATATAAAATTTTAAATTTTAATTAAATTGAGTTTGGGACTTTGAGCTGCTTTGACGACGCTAGCTGAGTAAATTCTATGACATTTCAAAGAGAAAAGAATAAATTGTGAATGTAATGTAGTGTAAATGTAGTTGTTTCCCTTGTAATGATTATAAAACATCTATCTTGGACCGCGATGCATCGAAGCCACAAACTGGCATCTATCCAGTTTGCATTTAATCCGTACGACGGCTTCTTAATAACAACGCGGGCACAAATAAAATCTCCCGGGATGCCAGAGCGAAGTCTTCTTTTCCGCTGCGGTCGGCGTGACGTGAAGACGGTGACGCAGGTTTGGGTTGTAGTTACGGGTGAAGTCTCGGCGATCTCCGAGGACGGATGGAAAACGAGCGTTCCTGCAGCGTTCCCATGCCGTCCCCGGCCAAAATGCAGCCCTCTATTCTTTTCGAGCGCCGGTGTTTACTGACATGAAGTCACACTCGGCTTATGATTTCCTAAGCCTGATTTTGTGGTGATGCCATTCAAAGACTCTGTCGCTGCGTCTGGGGACGAGCGGCTCGCCTCCGGTCCCACTTTGAACTGTTTAGGTTGGGAGAGTTCTGTGGCGAGGCCGGCCCGGAGTTTACATTGGACCGCTTTCATTCCATAACACTATAAATCTATTTAGGAAAAGAAAATGGATGCCTGATGTCTGTTGCTCAATAATAATTAAAGCAAACATCTCATTGTGTTGTCTGAGCGATGCTGTTTGGAGGGAAGATAGCAGAGAGCTGCGGGGTATTCGAGTTTTACTTTGATGTCTGCGCTGCGTTTGGCAGAAAAGGTGTCTTTGGTCTCCAGAGGTTTGGTAAGAATTAAATTCAAGGTTCAGAGAGTTCAGATTTCTTCATAGTTTCCACTTTACAATCACACAAGTTTGTTGGAGATTAATTTAGTGAAAGACAAAGAAATGGAAATATCCTCGTTGGCAAGTCTTTAAAAAAGACAATACACAGATTAGGTGTTTAAGTTTGAAACTCCCCATCGCTGCCATCGACAATCAGCAGCATGTTGGAGCATCAGTCATCACAGACGCAGTTCAAAGCCACAGAACTTATTTAACATTCTTGTGAAGAGCTCAAAGTTTCCAAAGATAGAAAATATGTCAAAAGTGATGCATAAGAAGTCCAGAATATTTCCATTTGATGGAACAGTGCAGCCTTAAAAACACAAAGGGTTGAGTTTAACTTTGCAATACAGTTTAAAAGAAGATTTTTTATCTCAAAGTTAATAATAAAAGGAGAAAACTTAACTTCAACAGATCTGATAAATGACTCATAGAACAGGAAATAAATCACATATTGTCTGAGTTTTATTTGTCAAATTCCACATTCATACCAGTATTTTTGTTCCATATGTTTCGTCTTATGGAAAACCTTAAAAGCCTGAACATGAAGTCTTTGTTGCATTTTAATTATGCAGATGTTAGGAAAAGAATCTCCGATCTGCTGTATGCACAGCAGACACACGGGAGTTCACGACAGTGCATGTAAACGACCTCCGACGACCTGCACAACCTGATTGCTGAGTGACTGAAATTTGAGCTTCACCTGTCACTTAATGGCACATTTTGTTCTTTCTCTTTCATGTCTGATGACTCTCCTCTCTGCTCTCCTCCTGCTGCAGGTAAGAATAAAAAAAAAAAAAAAAGCTGCACTTTTTTTTTTTTTTTTTTTTGGTTTCATTTGCCTTCGTAACATCCCGGAGCGTCAGCGGTTGTAGGAAGTGACTCTGAGTCATGCAGACGTGCAGGAACAAACCCACCCGGCCTGTTCCACTGCATTCACTTGAGACGCTGCCTGAGTGTCCTCACATGGTCTGCAGTTTTCTGCCTGCGTACTTCACGTATCTGAAGCTGCAGCAGCTGATCGATAACTTTAATATTAATATCTATAGTGGAACCACACCAACCTGTAATTTTCTACAACTATGGATCTTTCGTTTCACTTTTCTTTTGATTACTCAGTTAATTGTTCGTGGGGGTTTAACGCAATGCAATAGTGCCTAGTTGGCCACAGTTAGATTACCATTAATTCAAATTAAAAAAGTGCAGTCAGGCGAGCACAACCTGTCCAAGCAAAGTTCAAAGATTCCTCAGCAGATTGTTTAATTCTGAAGCTTTCACACCGAAACGATAAACTCAGTTTAGAGTTAGCAGCTGTTAGCGGCTCAGTGACTTTTTGTTCAGAGGAAAAGCTGACATTTGTTTTCTTTTCTAAAACATTGTACAGAAGATCAAGTGTCTTTGTTCCCAGCCTGTTTCTGCAGCTGTGATCAGAGTTAGATGATATCTAGAGTTTTAATAAAGGACCAGTATTAGCTCCATGTATCAGATTTCTGTTATTGACAGGTCTGATCTGTGTCTGTTTTCTGGATAAAACTGAGAAGAAGTTTCAGTGTTTTACTGAGTGGGACAGGTTTGCATATCTGCTCACATTTTCCTGCTCAGGAGGCTTCATTTCCTGCAAAAAGACAGAGGTGAAAGCTGTCGGTGTGTTTCTGCCGTACTGTAGTTTATTCAAACTGCATCAATGGAAATAATGAACCATTATTAGCATTTACAGAGTGTGTAGGTGTGTGTGTGTGTGTGTGTGTGTGTGTGTGTGTGTGTGTGTGTGTGTGTGTGTGTGTGTGTGTGTGTGTGTGTGTGTGTGTGTTTGTGTGTGTCACCACAGTGGCTGCTCAGTGCTACCACTTCCGCCTCATGGCACCCGCAACACGAGGCATCGTTGATGAAAAGAAAGCAGCTCATTTGAGGGTTTTAAAGGCGCAGGCTGCAGCGTCGACCAGACCTGGGATTGTTTACGCAATGATTCAGAGGATTTTTTAAGTAAAAAAAAGAAAAAACTACAAAAAAATGTAAACTGAATTCAACCGGCGAGTCAAATTTTATTCACGAAAATCTCAATTTAAGCATAAACGTTTCAGAATTTCTTCATTTTAACAGACCGATATTTCAACGAGGTCACAGCTGGAGAAAGAATCTAATTTGTCGGTCCACCTTAAAGATTCCTGAATGTCATTCGCAGGTGAATCACGGCGTTGATGATGTCACTCTGTGGAAGCTCCTCGGGGTTTCAGCGCCCGCCTCCGAGCCGAGGCAGGAAGCTGCTGAGGTCGGCTGGGTTTTCCTTATGATTCACTGGTTTTAAATAATGACGCAACAGCTCACAACAGACCTCAGTGACGGGAAAATGAGTTTGACTTTAATCTATTTGATATGCAAATACAGCAGGCAGTCGGTTGCCAAGCCAACTGTCTGGATCTACTGGCCTCTGAAGGGCATTTTAAGTCGTGAATCGTCCGGTTATGTGGAAAAAGTCAAGATCGATTTACGCTTTACAACAGCAAGTGAAGCCTCTTCTTCAAGGTTTAAAAGACAGTGTTATGGTGGGCGTGTTTTTCAGCAAAATTGTGAAAGAATAATTACTCTCCAACCAAATATTTAGTTTCTTAAAAGAAGACCGAGAACAGCTGCAAGTCATCTCTTCAGATGTTCAGTATTTAGCTTGAAAACAGACTTAAATGATTAATCAATTATAAAACAGGTAACTGAGTGATCGTTTTCTTTCATAATATGTTTATTTTGTTCAGGGAGAGACAGGAAGCAGCAGGGCTGATAGGAAAATCAACCCTACTCTTATGAGCCCAAGAGTATTACTTACTAATAACTATGATCACTAATAATCACAGTTCTCATACGTATCTCTGGCTTTCTCCTGTTGCTCTTAAACTAATGTCAACACAACTTCCTATTTTTTTTTCAAGGTAAAAGCCTACTTATATGGGCCGGGCTTTTAAGACTTTTAATGTGGAAATTGAAAAGAGGAAGCGTTTGATTGACATCTTAAAGTGAAGATAAAGTCAAAAGCCTGATGTTATAGTGATTTTATCAAGACAAATATGGAGAAAGTTTTAAATGCTCTGGTCATTATTAGTTATGATGAGAACGTTTTGATCTGCTCACCGATTAAAATCAACTTTCTCAGGTCTGCGCTGCTGTGAAATTTATTCAGGAAACAGTTTGAAAAAAGAAGTGAGGGAGTAAAGTGAAAGAAATATAATCAGAGAGACACACGCACACACAACACAGTACATCAGTCATGTTCCTGGGTGTGTGTAATTACATACTTTTCATTTTTTTTTTTTTTTTTTTTTTTTGCAAGCATGCATATTTGCATTGCATGCATACATGTCTGGATTTTGGTTTTAATACATTTTTGTGCATGTATGTATTAATTTGCATGTGTATTTGCATGCATGTTTCCATTTGTGTATCTCAGTGTTCTGCAAACTTCCATCACACACACACACACACACACACACACACACACACACACACACACACACACACACACACACACACACACACACACACACACACACACACACACACACACAGACCAGATCTGGTTAGCTAGGTTCGGTTCTTGAGTTCTGACAGGAGTGAGACCTCTTCCCCCTCAGCAGCAGGAACGATCGCTCAGGCCTGAACAAAACATCTTTGAAAAGCCAGCCCCCTGACTCCTCTTTCCCGCTCGCTCTCTTGTCTAAATAAACTCTCTACATGCAACTCCACTGGCTGCCTGCCGAGCCTTTCTGCAGCAGAGACCGCCTGTCAGTCAGCGCTCAGGGGTAACCAGACCGCCAGGCTCGGCTCAGAGCCTGCCAGACACTCTGTGACTGGTTTACTGACTGACTGACTGGTTTACTGGTTTACAGTGTAATGATGCTCAGAAATAGAGCTGATCCACTGTTTAGTTTTTACTTTAATAAAACTCTATTTTAGATTTTTTTTTTTTTACCCCTCAGAGGGGAAAAAGTTTCACGTAGACAAGTTAAATCAGAAAAAAAAAAATCTTCTGCCTCAAACTGCTTACACTACTAAGTGAATTATCAAAACAAAACTGGTGTCAGCACTCAAACTGTTCAAACTTTCCGCTCATAGATTCCACTGCTGCTTTCAGTTTTCAGCAATAAACCAATACATTCAAATTTAGTTTTTATTGAGAATCCTACTCAACGTTTTGGTCTCAGTGGTTTCAGATTCACACAAGATCAAAGTCTCTCTGTGGCATTTTCAAATCACCAGTTGAATGAGTCATGTTAATATGTCTTTACTAGATTATAATCGTCGCTGCCGCTGGAAATAACAACGATTACAGGACCTCCTCCGCGAACACTTGAAGTTGTCACCATGTTTTTGCATCAAGACAAATTGCCGTATAGTGAGAAACAAATGAATGGTGGTTTTAACGAGAAAATGTGCACTGCTGCAAAAATCGGGGCATAAGCTTATTATTTCTGGCAAATTCCTGGCAGTTTTTGTGAGGTTTTATTCTCCAGAGCTGCACTGCTGGACAGAAGCAATTAAGGGATTTTTTTCTTCTTCTTCTTTTTCGGAGCTGTGGTGCAGAGTTTGGTTTGGTGCATTGGAGGAAGGAGCGTGGTTACAGCTGAGTTGGAGAACAAAGCAGAAAACATGCAGGATCAGATAAACTCTCAGAACTGTGTATCTTTAACTTGTGCATTTTTAAACCAAGTTTGGTGCAGACTGACACTAATACAAAAATAACCTGCACGCTTATTCCCAGCTCGACTACTCAGTGTTTTAAAAGTCAGAGGAGTGTGTGTGTGTGTGTGTGTGTGTGTGTGTGTGTGTGTGTGTGTGTGTGTGTGTGTGTGTGTGTGTGTGTGTGTGTGTGTGTGTGTGTGTGTGTGTGTGTGTGTGTGTGTGTGTTGGGGGGGGGGGGGTTTCCTGTCCTGAATGGGTCCATGGCACGACAGCGATAAGAGCACCGGTGCTACATTATGCTTCAAACTCCATTACAGATTACTGGCTTTTGCTCCCCCTCTCATCCCCCTCTCCTCCTCCTCCTCCTACTTTTTCTCCCTCATCTTCCTCCCACCTCTTATTCCTCCTACTTCCATTTCTTTTCTCCCCCTTTTTATAAAATCTCTTACCACTCTGCACCTTACACCTCCTCTTTCTCCTCCTCTTGTCCCTCATCACCCTGTCCATCACAACCACCACCACCTACAAAATATCCTTTGTTCTCCTTATTTCTCTTTTCCCTTGTCTTCCTCCCTGCACCTCCTCTCTCACCCCCCCACCACCCTTGCCTCCTCATCCCCTCCTCCTCCTTATAACATCTATTTAATCTCCTCCATTCACCTCTGTTCTCTTACTCCTCTTCCCCCGACCTTCTGTCTCTGCTTTCCATTTTTCATCGCCTGCCGTCTCCTCCCTCGTGTTTCCATCTCTGCTGTCTTCATCTTACCTCCTACCTTATGCCTCCTCCTGCCTCCCACCTCCCATCTTCCCCCTATCCTCCACATCTCCATTTTCTCCTCCTCCTGCTCCCATCCCTACAGTTCCCCCCTCCCTACCCTTTTCACCCCCTATTCCCCCACCCCCACCCCCACCCCCATCAGTATCTACTGTATAATACTATTTAGCAGAACATGTAATCATGCAAACCATCCAAAAAGCCAGAAAAGGCATATCAGACTCTTTTGCAGCTGTCGCCATTGTGTGTGTGTGTGTGTGTGTGTGTGTGTGTGTGTGTGTGTGTGTGTGTGTGTGTGTGTGTGTGTGTGCGCGTGCGCGTGTGCGTGTGCCCTCGCTCCCATAATAATCATGCTAAATGCCTTCCATCTCCCTCCTCGTCTTTTCCTCCGCAAGGCTAAGTGTGTGTGTGTCTGTGCGTGTGTGTGTGTGTGTGTGTGTGTGTGTGTGTGTGTGTGTGTGTGTGTGTGTGTGTGTGTGTGTGTGTGTGTGTGTGTGTGTGTGTGTGTGTGTGTGTGTGTGTGTGTGTGTGTGTGTGTGTGTAAGGAGCAACTACCGCAAATTAGCCGTATTTCCATGAGTTGTGTTGAAGCGAACAAAGTGCCTTCCTGAAGATCAGACGGTGTTTTCTTTCTCTCTCTGTGGTAACTCTGTGATCTGGTCGCAGATCGACGCCGTGACCTTCTGCTTTTTGGGGCTTTTGGGTGTAAACTGTTTTCCGTAATATGTTACCAAATGTTTCTCCTTTTTTTCTTTCTGTGAAATCATCTCAATTCTTCACTCTTTTTTAGAGGTAAAATTTGGATCAGGTGAATCTGACAGGATGATGTGCAATCGCAGTAAAGTTCACTTTTACAAACTTGATGCTTCAGCTTTTAGAGACATTGAGAGACAAACATCCGTACTGTTTTGAAGATGAACTCCAGAACTCATGTTGCGTCCCCCAGTTAATGAGTGATTGGTATGATCCGTGTGTGTGTGTGTGTGTGTGAGGGGGTGGGGGGTGGGGGTGGGGGTGGGGGGGGTCGTGTGCAGCATCACCTGAGGGCGACCTGCCTTTCAGACAGGAATGTAAACGTTGAGACATCTCATCCAAACGCAGCCTTATTGTAGCATGCCTGGGGTCAGAGGTCGTAGGCATACCAGGTTCAGGGCTGAATCAGTGTGTGTGTGTGTGTGTGTGTGTGTGGGTGTGGGTGTGTAGGTGTGGGTGTGGGTGTTGGTGTGTGAACTTTCACAGGACGTTGTGACTCTACGTTTACATCACGCCTGCAAGTGAAGTTGCACTTTCCAGCTCGTATGCAAAGAGCAAGCTGCTGCACACTTTGATGGATTACTGCAGGAAACAGCTGACAGCAGGAACCATCAGTCAGCTTCAGGCGTGCAGATAACGAACTGCACTGAAAGTTACTGCGCGGCCTGAAAGCAGAAAGTCCTCTAAAGATCCTGCAACACCACCTCGTATGAGGAATATCACCTGTTGTCAGTGCGGGAGGAGGGTAAATACTCCGTAAGTAAAAGGAGCATGTTTCACAGCACATAAATCCTTAAAAATAATAAATAAGCAGCTGATATTTGACATTAACCGTGTGTATTTTCAGGCCTGAATCCCCTGTGTGCCTGTAATCGCCCTTTCATGGTCGGGACGTTAGGTTGTTTACCATTTTCGGTGGGTGCGGCCGTCAGTGAAATACTTGCGGTTATCAAAGTGAGACTTTTAACTGCAGAGGAGGAAGTCACAGTAACGACAACAGTAGGAGGGGGGGAGCAGGCAGGAAGAGAGGAGTTAGAGAACAATATGAACATTAGTGTCACATTAGCTATCAAAACTTCGTGGAAGTCTTATTGACAGATGGCAACTTGACAGCATGCATAACAGGTTGTTGAGTTTAACATAATCTACAAGTACTTGCAGAAATTCAGGAGTGAGAAAGAGGATTATATGATGCAAATATTCTGCAGAAATAAAGGCGCTTAGTGGCAGAAAAAACCCACAAGTTTAAACAAGCTTAAACTGGAAACTACTTGCATTGGTTTATCTCTGCCTGTTTATTGAGTATGATATGTCATTTTGGTTTATTTACTCTGCGGCTGTTCACATGTGTGAACATGTGTGTAAATTGTGTGAAATATCTCATAATGTTCAACATTCAAGCATCCTAATGTCGAGTTCCATAAAAAAATGTATGTATCACAGTAAAATCCACCTAAAACAGGGAATCCACAGGTCTTGATAAAACATTGAGGTCTTTAAAAGATATTTAAAAAGAAAAAGTTAAAAGTATTTTTTTTCTGTTGCACCTGGTGGTTTTTATTAATATCTTTGAAACGGGGAATAAATAGTTTTACTTGTTAAAATAAAAAGTTTTAAATCCAACTTGCTGAACCCTGTAATAGATAAAGCTTTAAACAACTTTCCAATGTTTTAAACCACATCTCAGGTAATTTCCTACTTTGAGGAAGGCCACAAAAACGGTGGTTGAAAGCTCCAGAAGCACCAAATAAATACTGCTGTTTAAGTCAATCTTGAGCTTGTGCTTGACTTTATTGGTGATTTCATAGTTTTTCTAGATGAAAACATGCATAAATATTTAGAATTTCACAAGTCTGAAAATATGGTATGCGTCAACTTATTACAGCACCCCCCAATGGACAAACAGCAACCATTTGTGGTGCAGATTTCATGCGATATTTGCCAGATTGAACAGAATGTCACTGATCAAAGGGATGTAACACGACAGGAAACTACACATGAGAACACAGATGATACATGTTAAAAACACGGAGAGATGATTTAAAGCCAGAGCGCTCGGAGAGGAACTTTTGAATGTGAAAACCGTTTCCGTTTCCAAGCCAGACAAGCCCTACTTCTGCAAAGTCCTCGCCGTTCATGTCCAAACCTGCAGAGGATCAGTGAGCGAGGGAGAGCGAGCTGCACTGCCAGTGAAGGGGAGAGGGGGGGGGGGTGTGTGAGAGAGAGAGCGAGAGAGAGAGAGAGAGAGAGAGAGAGAGCGAGAGAGAGCATGAGTGTCGGTGATCCCGATCTCCTGTCACCCCTCCTCCTCCATCCTGCAGTCCAAAGAGATGAACAATGACTCCATTCAGCTCTTGGGTTTCAAAGTCGAAAGCAAAACCACAAAGTGCTTAAGAGTGGGTGCTCGGAGATGGAGGGATGAGGAGGAGGAGGAGGAGGAGGAGAAGAAGGAGGGAAGGGGTGGTTAACAAATATGATAGAAAGAGGGAGAGGAGAGATAAGGCGGTAAGGAGGGGTTTCTACCAGCCTAAAAATGATTCAATGCAGTGTGGCCGGGTTTGACGACAGGGTCAGCGAGTACAGCGAGGTTCAGAGCTGAAAGCTAACACCCAGACAAAACGTGAAGCATCTATAGCGCGCTGTGATGACTCCACATGTGAAGAAAAAGTAGTGCAAATGGTTTAAATACCCTTTTAACTGTTATGTAGAAGCTGTTAAATACAATTACTATCATTAATGATGAATCTGTCAGTGAAAAATAATTCCAACAATCCAACAATATTCAGTTTATTGTCATAAAAGAGGAGGAGAATTTGTCTGAACTATTAACTAGAAATTATTATAACTATTTGGATAATTGATTGATTATTAACAAAGTTTTATGCAAAAAATTTCAAGTGTAAAGATGATTTTGTCTCTTATTTATCATACTAAACTGAATATGTTTTGGTTTTGGACTGAAGGTCGGACACTTGAAGACATCACCTCAAATACATTAACCGACACTGGACAATAATCAGTACTTGCAGCTACAGACTGTAATATATATGAAGCTTGATAGCATGGAGCAAAATAAGCAGATCCCGACCAGAACCTCAGTGAGTGTGAGGCGACTTCTTGAAAATACGTGTTTATACCAACATTAAGATGTTATATGTGGAAGTAATAATGAACTTTGTTTTTTCTTGTAGCCCCATAAAGTCCCTGTCAAACCATCTGAGCAATGTTGAGTATAGAAACATGTGGAAGAGGGAAGAACCCTTTTTGATCAGTGTACAGGATCCAAATGAATGAGTGCCTCAGGACCCCTTCTTTGTTAAAAAGCCATAAAAGAAGAAGAAGAGGCGGAGAGGGTGGAGGTGGGGGTTTCTCCTGTTTTACGAGGTTTCTGGAAGTCGGTAGGAGTCAGCTGTTTCTTGTTAAATGTCAGCGTCGGGGGTAGAGGGGTGAATGAAGTGGGTTTTTACCACGTCAGAAGCAGAGCTGGGAGTTCCCCAGGGCACCTGTGCCGATCCTCTTGGCTTTACTCTCTCTTTTGTTTGGTTACAATACTTTTGTATTTTCCTCTCTGCGTGTCCCGTTTTGTCTTTTTACTCTTGCCTTGTCCTTATTTACTTTCTCCCTCGTATGCTTGCGCTCGCATTTTTGCTTCTTGTTGTTTAGCACTTTCACACTTTGTCTATTTATGCCCCGCACGCCTTCTCTCATTTCATCTTCCTCGTCTTATTCACACTTCTGTCTCACGGTGTTCTTCGTGGGACTAAAATAGATCATTGTTGCTGTACTTAGACTCTGAACCACCAAACCAGATCGCCTCCAGCTATGAGTGTGTTAAGAGACCCAAGCTCTGAGCATGCCCAGACAGACGCCCCTCCACACACACACACACACACACACACACACACACACACACACACACACACACACACACACACACACACACACACACACACACACACACACACACACACACACACACACACACACACACACACACACACACACACACTCAAACCACACTAAGGCAACAATGAAACCGAAGACAAAGACGTACACTCTTAAGAATCTGTGTGCTTGGTTTTGGGTGACATACATCTTCTCTCAATATTTGTTAACAACACCCCCCCCCCTCCTATCTCCCGCCCTTCCCACACACACACACACACACACACACACACACACACACACACACACAACACATATTGTTTGTGTTATGTGTGTGGACAGCTGCTTCACATTTGCACTTATAATCATTATTCAGTCCAACAAATGTGTTTCATTTCGTCAAAAAGTTCCGTCCTGTCCACTTTCTGTTTGAGCATTTCGTCACCGTGTCGCTTTTTTCAGGTGGTGAATGTCTAAATTTAGAGTCCTCTATCTCTCATTCCTTCATCGCGCACCGATGTTTGTGTTCGGTCGTGTTACAGGAAGGATGTCAGACCGGGTGTCAGAAGAATCAGAGTCTGCAGGTTGTTTGGTAAATTCTTTTATTTAGGACAAACCTTTGAGAAGGAAAGTTTCCTGAAATTTTGAAGGCAAGAAATAAAATAAAATGCAACATAAATCTGACATTTGTAGGTCTTGTGTCGGTGACAGGATCAGGATTATTTTCCCTGAAGTCTTTTTGAGCTCTTCATCAGCTGCGATGGCCGTAATTCTTGTCCGTTTTGACTATTTTGAGGTTTTTCAAATCGTTTCATACATTTCACAACCTTGTCTTAACTCCTGCAGATGCTTTTGGGGCTGAAACACGCTGAAAATAGTTGCTAAATTAGCAACATTAAGATCACAAACAACCGATAAAACCATCATGCAACAGTATCTGATGTTTGTGAACCTGTATAAGGAAACTCCCTCTTTTTCTTAAGTAATTTCATGGAAAATATCATCCTATATTTGAGTTAAATAAAGTAAAGTTTGGAAAGGAGTTGCAGGATTCATCAATTCAACCATTTTAATACTAGTAATTTTATAGTTTGTTTTGTTTCCAGCTTCTCAAATGAGACTTTGCTGCCAGTTTTTGTCCTGAGTGAGATTAATGAAGTGTTTTTGGGCTCTGCACTGATGGTGGGACGAGTCAGGCAGTCGGAAGATGTCATTTTGGCGTTCTGGGATGTTGTGATGAGCATTTTTCACGACTAAATGACAGTGAAGGGAAGTCATCCTCACCCCTACTGTAGCTGCCATAAACTGTCCCTGTAAATGCCCCAAACTAAATGCCTGTGGTTGTTCTGGTGGGAATCTTCATCTGAAGTGAAGGCGGGTGTTTCTGGCAAAGAGTATATGTGCTCAGTCAAATCTTTTCCTGCATAAATACACACACAAAAACACGTGTTAATGCTGCTGTGGGCCTACAAAAGAAAAGAGGATTTGGTATTTGAATTCATGATATGCGAGAGCGCATGAAATCAATTGGCGCTTTTGTGTTTTGCCATAAATCTTGTTAAATGCTGTGCAGAGCGTGCCGTGGGAGCAGTAAAACATTTGGTGCAGAACAAGAGGGAGAATGGAGGGAGAGCAAAGGAGCATGGGATTAAAAATGAGTCTGTTTTAACATGAAGCTGGTTTTCAAGCCTGCATGTTGATGCGCCTCAAAACACATGATGGGAAATTACCACAGCAAGCTGCCAACAGGTAAACACTCATTTGTGAGCAGAGTTTTAATCCTCAGACACATTCTGCACTTCTGCACGCTGCTTATGCCTTTTTATTTGGTATAAATGCAACAAACAAAAAAGCAAAGACATGCAGAATAAGAATATTTAAACATTAATAAAACCTGAAGCAAAAATAACAAAATTAATATTTAATTTGAATACAAATAAGCAAATGCATGAATAAACACAAAGACTCATTCATACAGACAACATTTTGAACATTTACAGTAAAACTTTTGGCTTCATTTACTGAATAATAATAAACTTTATTTGTGTAGCAACCTTTTATACAGTCCTCACACCCTTGTGTATTACAACCCAAATATTTAAGAACCCATTCAAAATAAATAAAAACATCGGCAAACAATTCAAATACAACAAAAAAGGAAGATTTTAGATGCATTATCTCTTTAAACCAGCTGTCGTTGTGCTCCACTCGTTTATTTGTTTTTATTCATTGCTTTTCAAATATTTAAAAAACCCATTCAAAAATAAATAAAACATTGGCAAACAATTAAAATACAACAAAAACGGAAGATTTTAGCTGCATTATCTCTTTAGACCAGCTGTCGTTGTGCTCCCCTCGTTTATTTATGCTTTTATTCATTGTTTTTTGTTTTTCTGTCCATCTAATTGCTGTTGTTGCATCAGTAAGAGCCTCCTCTGGCTTTCAGGGTGGCCTTCCCCTCCAGCATGTGCGAAATAAGTGAATTCCTGCTCTGGGAACGTACGGCACCATTAATCACAGTGACTAAAACAGGCAGCGGTGTAAATCAGCATGAGAGGGCATCTCTGTGTCAAGAAAAATATAATCGTCACACATACTTTGCTGCTTAACAAACTGATTTATGCCTCTTACCAAACTAAATCTTTGTTTATTCCTGCTGGCATCGCCTCCTCTTTGGCTTATTCCCTTCATATTTTTGTGTACGGCTACCAAATAGTTTGCATTGTAATGTTGGCTAAGTCACCGCAGTATTTGCATTTCCAGCCGCAGCTTGAGAATGAGCTCTTTGGAAGAAAATCCGAACACTACGCAGCGTCTTCCACCAGAACTTTGAAGAGTTCAGCCACACTGCTGCGTCGCCCTCCTTTGTGCTGTAACCCATCTGGATTGGCTGTCCTCTGGCATGTTCCCGTCTTTGTACCAAACAAATGCCAAATTATCTGGATCTGTGGAACCACAGTGGTACAAACTGTACTCTTCTCTTTGGATCCTCTCAATCGATGGAGTTTAATGATATTAGCCGTCTCTGAGGTCGTTTAATTCACCCGCGGATCATCCAGAAGTTAAAGCCATAGCTCAAAGTAAGGCTGCGGCCACCAGCAGGTTAGTTTAGCTTAGCATAAAGACCGGAAACAGAGGGCAACTGCCAGCCTAGCTCTACTTTAGCAGACTCTCTCCCTCAGATTTAACTTTAAAACATGACCAGAAATGTTGATCGTTTTCTGTCACTAATGCAGATTTGAGTCATTTTTTAAGCAAAAATGTCAAATGTTTTAACATATTCTGATGTTAAACTATACAAAATATATAATCATCAATAACTAAACAGGGTCAAATTGCTCGTCTGGCTCTGTCCAAACGTTAAAAAAAAAAAATAGTGAAATAAGGCCTGTTATGTTGTAATGAGTCAGTTGTGAAGAGCAGAAATCAGATTATAAAAGTGGTAGATATTAAACATGTTAAAGACATTTTGAAGATTTCTCTGGAAAAAAACAACCAGCAGGATTTTCACAGCAGCAGCACATTTGTAGTGTTTAATATCCTTCTTTCTGTCCTGATATCTAAAGACAGCTGCAGCTTCAGCTCAGACGGTTCCATATTGTGCTGGAGAAAAAAACTCAAAGGGTAAAACCCCTGAGGATGCTCGCTGTGCCAGCACCTCTGGCAGCGCTGCCAGTTAAAGCGGCAATTTTCACAGTCGAGCTGCTCGGCATGAGCTGAGAGGATGCCAGTGTTTTCTGTTGAGGCTCGTGATTAAATGTAACTTCATATCTGTGGAGGTTATAAATGCTGCGAAAGGGGACCACAACCGAAAAAAATACTCAGACTTAAACAAGCATATCTCGAACATCACATGTTCACAGCTCATATAAATGTAAATCAAGTGAGGAAGAGCAGCCCACATTCACCTCTCTGAGGTTGTCTCCACATGATTTTTGAATAAAGTTGTATTACTGTAAATAAAACAAAGCCTAGACAGACTCCAGAGACTTAAATAAAAAAATAAAAAACGTTGATTGATGCTTCCAGAGGCCCAGTTTCAGAGCAGAGCTGGAGCTGGTCAGATATAATCACTGTTTTCTTCAAGAGCTCTCTAGTTATAATTTGAGGTTTATATTATCCAGTATCTTTAAATTATACATGAAAATGTTTTTATGATCGTTTTGTTGGAGAAGACGCTGCATGTTTCCACTGGTGGCGATCTCGTTTGGGAGAGCTATTAGAAAACCAGATCGATCGAGCCTCTCTCCGTCGACCACTTCACACGCGGCTCGTCTTCCAGAGCGGCCGCCTCCCCGCCGAGTTCGGTCCGCGGGGGGAAACGCCGAGGCCAACGGGTAATTTTGTGGCTCTGCTTGTTATCCTCGTTTGGCCTGGAGTTTTAACAAGCACGGGGCTGAGCCAGCCTCCGAGCATTGAATTTCAAACCCAGTGCTTGTAGCGGTATAAAAGTCTAAACCAGCAGCATGCATTTTACGTAGGGCTGCAAATGTTAATTATTTCTATTACGTTCCTGATTAATTGCTTCATTTTTCATAGGAAAACAAGCATCTGAGAAGCTACAACCATGAGATTCTTCCTGTTTTTTCTTAAAAACAGGATTATTTGATGACGAAAGTAGTTGTTAATTTTAGTCGACAAACAGTCAGGACTGTATCTGTCCTCCATCTGTCATCATTTGAAACCACCAAAACCCACCTGCTTCCTCTCTGAGAAGATATTTTAAGGTGCTTTTTTTCCCCTTGTTTTTGCGCTGCTCTCTCAGTGATAAGAGCCGCCCAATCAGTCAGTCAGAGTCAGAGGAGGAAGACGAAGAGGAGGAAGAGTCGTGTGAATGTGTTGTAAGACGACAGGAAACATCAGGCGGCTCCACCCTGATAGGAGAGACTGAGATGTTCCTCTTTTCTGTGCTTTTCTCACTTCACGTTTCATCAGATGATTTTGAGAAATCGTATATCAGTGAACACAATCCTGAGCTCCGGTGTGAAGGCCAGAGTCACTTCCAGTTTTTTTATTTGTGTCTTTAGAAGTTGGGAACAGTTCCTGTCTGTCGTCTTCTGAGCAAAAATGCAAACAAGAAATAAAGTCAACAACAAAATGAAATACATATTTAAGCACAAAGTGATTATTTTAGCTGCTTTGAAGCTTCATTTATTCTTCTGTCTTAAAAAACCTTGTTTGTTTCGTCTTCTCCTGCAGCCACCATCAAGTCAGGCCAGAACAGCTCCAGCTGGACCGAGCGGAGCCTGATGTTCGGGGGGAACATCCAGAAAGCGCTGGCTCCGTCCTCCTCGACACCCGCCTCCTCCATCTCGCCCTCGTTCACCGTGGCGAAGACCCTCGATGGAGTCAGCTTCTCTGAGGGAGACCTGCTGCTTCAGGTAACGCAGCAGAAGCACCGCTCGACAGTAAAGTGATTTAAAACCCAGAAGGTGCTTTAAATACAGTTTCTTCTTTGGTGTGCAGGCGTTGAACGGCTTCGTGTTGGTGGTGACGGCTGAAGGCTACGTCTTCTACACATCGCCCACCATCCAGGACTTCCTCGGCTTCCATCAGGTAAAAACGTCGCACGCAGTATCGGGAAATGCATTTAGTTTATTTATACGGTGCTGTTAATGAGGACAAAATCAGTCAGAACATGAGCATCCTGACAAATGACAACGTTGACCTCCCTCTTCATGTCAGCAGATGAATAAAGGCCAAAAAGTTCTGATTTGATATTTTTTATCGCAGGAAAAAGTGAAGGGATCTGTCCTGAAGAAAATGAAATGTGTTTTTCGTATCTTTGAATTAAAAAATTGCCTCAAAAACAATCTTAAAAAGGACCATCAAATGACAAGAAACACATGAAAATCAGATTACCAGCTGCCTTCGTGAACTTCTTGACCCGACATCTAATTTCCAAACAGCACATGAAGCATCTGTTAAAGATTCCAGAAGAAATAAACTCACAATACAGAAATGAGACACTTATTTTGATTGAAAGTCTGGTATAATCTATGCCTGTCGCCCACTCACAAAAATGTTTAATAACACAGTTGATGCTGGAAATGTCTTTTGGCGTAAAAAACATGATGAAAAGGAGTGATGATGGTCTGAATTGGACTCATCATATCTCTGTATTGTTTGGGTCCATCACTGTGACACCCGCCGGACATATTAAAACCTTTTTAACGTGTTTTAAAGGCCTGATAATTCTGAAACTTTCTGTGTGCGTAAATGATCTCTTTGAGGCAGAAGTAAGGACAAACGAAATCTGTTTTTCCTTCCTCGGAGCAGCAATTATCCGTCCCAGAAATGATAAAATCAGCCAGCATGGGGAGGAGCCTGAGTACAGAAATAAATCTTGTACTGCACAACAACCTGCTTCCACTTCACTGACCTCCTGAACTCTGATGTTTCTTTAAAAACATCCTTCAAAGAAACACTAGTGCGTGCTTTTTACCCCATCATCTAACAAGCAGTTGGTTTCAGTTCACGTTTGCACAGCTCACAGAGATCTGAATCTCTCACGGTGAACATGTTGTCCCCTTCTGTTACGAGCAGTTTGTAAAAACGAGGACGCACTGATATCGTCCGACAGTTAATAGCTCATAAACTCAAACTATAAATCAAATATAGACACAAGCAGTATGGTTTGGAAACTGCAAACAAGAATGATGTTTTGTTTTGTTTTTTAAATGAGAAAAAAACATCCTGTTTAGCCCATTTTATACAATACAGAAGCCATATCAGCCATAACTTCTCTTTAGTTAGACAGCATGCTAAATGATGGACACACAGGCGGAGTCATGTGTGTGAGTCATGTGTCTGTCTGTGTGTGTGTGTGAGTGTGTGTTGATGAGAACTGAACTGCTTTGTTGGCTGTGAACTCTTGACTTGTAAACACATCCGTTTGAACCAGGGTCAAACATGTCTGCAGTCTGGGGGAATAAAAAGGAAAAAATAAAAATGTTGCCTCGGGAGAGTGCACGTGGTAAACAGCGTACATACTCTCTCGTACACTCACACACCAACGCGTTTCCACGACACAGTCTGACGTCAGGATACTGATCGGAGCAGGAAATGCTTCGTTCTTGAGGCTTTGATTATATATTACCATTATAAAGTTTGTTTATTGAGCAGCCCTGAGGAGGCAAACGAGGAAAAGGGAATAAAAGTAGACAGAAAACAGAAGAAATGTGTCTCCGAGTTTGTGTATTATAAAAGTTCACCTGGCTTTAAGGATCCTTTGAATGCAACAAAGCCTAAAAATAAGTTTTTTAACTTGAAAAAAAGTGCTCATTGTTTCTCTCTTGTTTTCAGTCTGATGTCGTCCATCAGAGCGTGTTTGAGTTGATCCACACAGACGACCGGGCTCTCTTCAGACGGCAGCTTCACTTTTCCCTCAACCCAAACGCTGAAGGTACCGGGAGTCCCAGTAAGTCCACCGGGTGGCGACACTGCAGCCCATAACACACACAGCCACTGCAGCATGTAACACACATCACAGCTGAGCAGCATGTGAACCTGCACAGACTCTGATGAGCTGCTTTTAGCCTGATGATAAGAAAACACTTTATTTACATGGTGGCTAATAATCTGCATCACGTCTGTGGCTATTTGGTAGAAATGATAAATATCTCCTCGTCTCTGCAGGTGAGCAGAACAGCGCTGAGATCAGCAGCAACGTGGTAACTTACGACCCGCAGACCATCCCTCCAGAAAACTCGTCCTTCCTGGAGAGAAACTTCTGCTGTCGTTTCCGCTGTCTGCTCGACAACTCCTCCGGCTTCCTGGTACACACGCACACGCACACACACACACACACACACACACACACACACACACACACACACACACACACACACACACACACACACACACACACACACACACACACACACACACACACACACACACACACACACACACACCTCACCTGAACACACTCCAAGGATCTTTCCTGAGAAGTTTGGAACCCATAAAGGTTTCTGAGCGTTCTCCCCGTGTTCGTCTTCAGGCCCTGAACTTCCGCGGCCGCCTGAAGTTCCTCCACGGTCAGAACCGGTTGGCGGAGGACGGGACGCTGGTGCCCCCGCAGCTCTGTCTGTTCTCCATCGCCACTCCGCTGCAGCCGCCGTCCATCCTGGAGATCCGCACCAAGACGCTCATCTTCCAGAGCAAACACAAGCTGGACTTCACGCCCTTGGGCATCGACTCCAGGTAGACGGCCAGCCGACCCTGAAACCTCACCTGATTCTTATTTTTCAGTGAAGGAATGAAGTGTTACTGTTGTTGAATCCTCTGAGCTGCAGGATCAGCTGCTCATGTTGAGTGTGTTGTGCTTTTTTGCCCCCAGAGGGAAAGTGGTTCTAGGTTACAATGAAGTGGAGCTCTGTATGAAAGGTTCAGGCTACCACTTCATCCACGCTGCCGACATGATGTACTGCGCAGACAACCACTTAAGAAGTGAGTCAAACGCCCTTTTTTAAAATTAATTTATTCATCTGTTGTGAACTTTTGCGTGTTCATATATGGAATGTATTCCATCCAAATAACTGATGTCCTGGTTCAAAGCTCTCTCTCAAAATCTTGATATGCTGCATGAATAGCTGCAGTGGTCCTCTGATCATGTCTGTCCTCAGTTTACCCGCCATACGCTACACACTGCTCTGAAACATTTCACATGTTTGTCTGGATATCATCAGTTCCGCTTTAAGTTGTTGGCTGATGTATGAATGTGTATGTAGATATTTAAATCGGACTCTTTCTGTGCCATATCCAGTGATAAAGACAGGAGACAGCGGTTTTACCGTCTTCAGGCTGCTGGCCAAAAATCGGACATGGGTCTGGGTCCAGGCCAACGCCAGGCTGGTCTTTAAAGGAGGGAAACCCGACTTCATCGTGGCCCGGCAGAGAGCTCTGACGTACGTACACGGACGAGTTTACACTATCATACATCATTTAACACTAAAACATGTTAAAAACCATTTATTAAATGTTTGTATACTGTTGATAACCAGCCAATACGTAGTTTATATAAATTTATGTTCTTTACATTTTTAGTTAATAAAATGTTTCAACCTCAGATGACGTCTTTAAATTTTCACGTCAAATATTTGACAGTAAACAGAAGAAAATTCTCCTGTTTTAAAAGCTGAGATCAGTCGATGATTGATTGTTATTTTACTGACCTTTCACGTAATCAATTAATCGACTGATAAATGCAGTGCTGCATTAGCTGCAGTCCTCGCAGCCTCTTCTGAAATGAACCCCGCTTGTCTGTTTTGCCCCAGAAATGAAGAAGGAGAAGAACAGCTTCGCCGCAGACGGCTGCAGCTGCCCTTCAACTACGCCACCGGTGAGGCGCTGTTGTACGACACAAATCCGGCCATCGACATCCCCGAACCGTGCTCCGCCCCCAAGCAGAGGAAGATCGACGGCTGCGCCGTCAGCCGGGACTCCATCCTGGGCTGCATGCTGAGTCAGGACCAGTCGATCTACTGTGAACACAACAGTGCCAACGCCCTCAGCTCCCTCAATGACGTGGCCTTCCAGGACACCCACGCCACCGTCAACGTTCCTGGAGATGTCACCGCCAAACCTGTCGTCGGAGGCCTGGTGAAGAAGGAGGCCACGGTTCAGGACATGATGGACATCCTGCAGCAGATCCTCGGGGACAGCGACCTCACCGAGACCGTGGAAGTGGAGCCGGAGGAGCTGAAGAGCTGGGAGAGCACCCTGCTGAAGATGAACTTCAACAGCTACGAGTTCAATGAGGACCTCAATGACATCCTCAGCAACGACATCCTGTCCTACGTGGAGGAGCAGCTCCACAAGGAGGGCGGGCTCAAGCTGCCAGATCAGCTGGAGGACATCCCAGCCTGCTTCTCCACTTTGGACCTCCCGAACCAGGATCCTGATGAGATTGGGGAGCAACACTTCGACTGGACTCTGGATCCCCAGAACCAGCTGGTACCCAACGGAGGTCAGATGATGGGGGGGCAGCCGACTCCGATCCTGGGAACGATGAAACTGAGCCACATGGACTTTCTTCAGCCGAGTTCTTCAGGGTTGAATGGCTCGACTCTCCAGCAAACGCTCCCTGCTTCTCTTCCACTGGGCCCGACTGGAAACATGGGCGCTGCGGTGACCTTTAACCCTTCCCTGCTGGACTCATGTCCTCAAACACAGAATCAGCTGAGGACCTTTCAAGTCAATGGCAACAGCCGTCCAGCGTTCTCAACCAATCAGCCTCATGCCAACCAAATGGCTCAACCAATGCAGAACCATCTTCAGAGGAGGCCGCCCAACCAACCAATTGGCCTCCAGCACCAAAACGCAGACAGACAGTTAAACCCCGTGTTCAACTTCCAAAGCAGTCAGTGGAAGCCCTCTGTGTCCAACTCAAACCAAGTGGACAACTTTGTTGAAACATACACGGCAAATATTTCAAACGAAGCCGGTTTCTCTGCTGGTCCTTCCTCGTCCAGCTGCTTGCAGGGCCACTTCGCACTGCAGACACAGAACAGCGAGAGTCAGAGACAGTCCTGGCCTCTGGAGCAGCACCAGCAAATGGGCGCCTGCCTCAACCAAATGTCAGGATTTCAAAGGAACCCTGTGGACGGCAGGTTCAGGACTGCAGAGGCTTCCGGTGCACCATTTGCTGTCCAGGAGGACTTGGAGCCTCGTCTTTCTAGTAGTTGTATGTTCAGAAATACGACCCCAGCGCAGCCTGTGAACAGCGTGCACCTCAGTCAGGTGAGCGTGAACCCCGTTTCCAGCCACATCTCCAAGCCCTCCTGCTTCTATCAGGCTCTGCCCGGAGGCGGATCTGTGCCGGGGATGATGGCGACCCCGAATGCGGACGAGGCAGTGCTGTCCTGCCAAATGGCTGCTGGTCTCAACCCGAACGGCCTGCAGGTGCAGCAACCGCCGTACCTAAACTTCAGCGAACAGATGCAGGTAAAAAGACGACATCAACACCTGTAGAGCCGTGAAGGTTCAGAGTAGATCAGGAATTTGGAGACTGAAGGACATTTTTATTTTTATGTATAGGGCCAATGTAAACATGACACATGACGTGCTGTTTGTCTTTTCATAGATCAACAACTGTCCAGTCATCGGGAACGGAGATTTCCCCTTCACTGCGCTGCCCAACGGGAACACGTTCTACTCGGAGAACAAGTAGGAATGAGCTGCTGTGATGTCTGGAGGCTAGAGGGTGCCAGCTCGAACTGAAACGTCAGTTTTAAAAGAAACAAAAGATTCCTGTCTCTAAAATCAATGAAAGCGGAGTAGGCTGAAGAACAAGAATGTGTCTGAAAAGGAGATAAACAAGATGCCTTTTCTTTTTTCTGATGAGGAAACAGTGATGAAAACTGCAGGAGGTGACGTTTGGGTGGTTGTTGTTTGAGAAAGAGAAGTCTCAGCAGGAGTTTTTATCAGAGCGGATCATCAGGCTGAGAAAACATATGAATTCCCCTTCTGGAGCTGTTTGGATTGTACCAAAGAGAGATCGGATTCTCTAAATCTGGAAAAGTCTGAGGACGTCTTCGACCAAGCTGATGGATGCAGCCGAGCATTTAATGCATTCGCTGCTTCATGAAAGCGATCGAGTGCAGTTGCCATTTGTTTGGAGGGAAAATGTGGAAGTGTGGGAATACAAAGTGGCTCCGGTTTGACTGACAGGTGTCGATGCTTCTCATAGAAAAGTGTCGCTGGACGGTCCCGTGCTGCTTTTTATCCGAGTTGGCTGAAGTTAAGCAAACCAACCAGTTAGTCCTCATCGTTTTTTTCTCTTGTAAAACATACAATTTAGAGCTGCAACTATTAATCAGTGAATTGATTTGGCAAAATGATATTAATATAAGATGGTAATAAAAATAAAATAAAAAAAATGGTAATAAAAAAGCCAAAACTTGCATGAATTTCTTCAGCAATTGTTTGTCTTCCTGGGGTCCGAACCCTCAAAATATGTCATAAAGACATAATATTGTCATCACAGCCACAATAAAGCAAGAAACAGCTGCTTTAAGTGGCCACAAAGGGCAGCGATGACCCTGTTAGAGCCACACAAAGTGTGCCTCAACATACGAGGACTAACTGTTCGGTCTGGTCAACCTTCCCTCTTCTAATAAAAAGCAGCCGATTCGGTGTGGATGAGACGCTCCTAAACTACTGGACGGATGGATGGACCTGTACGTTATAGGAGCGAACACTGAAACGAGCTCCTGTTCATCCTCTGCCTTCTGAAAACACGAACCCGCCGCCCTAATCTCAGAAACAATCCGTTTTCAGTTTGAACACTCAGAAGGATAAAATATGTCTCCTTTCTTGTTTTAGCGTGATGACGCATCTTGATTAAGTTCATTTCAACTCTTCACTTTCCCAGTGAGGGAGATTTGCTTTGCAGACAGGGTATAGAAATTATTTTAAAAAATAGAAAAAATAATTAAATAAGAAACGCACAAGAGAATCTCAGCATCATCCTACTAACAGACGATTTGTAAGATTCAGTGAAAACAGCTGCTTGTTAATATATTTTAAAAGCTTTGTCACTGAGCCAATTTTATCTCTTGTTATTTTTTCTTTAATACTTCTACTGTCGTATTTTTGTTGTTGTTGTAGGGGAGTAAAAACAGACGGAGTCTTAAACTGACAGAAATGTTTGAAACTTTAAAGGGACAGTTGACTGCAATTTGAAATCATCAGATATTTGATAGAAATCAAAGTTAAACTTACCCCTTGCCTGAATTTTAAGCCAATCTTTGAGATTGTTTGCACTCGCCCTTTAAAGTATTTGACTTGCCAAAGCACGAAAAGATTTATTACATCAGAAAACGAGATTGCTCAAGCCACTGTTTGATACCAAATTAGCACAAATTAAGACCTTTTTTAGTATTTTGATCTTCAAAAATGGCTTATTTCAGGAGAAGCAAACTTAAATTTGAATATTTTTATGCTTTTATTGAGGAATTCAAAGTAAAAGCTGAGCACTGCCTTCAGATTTCCTATAAAACGTGGCTTTTTTTTGATCGAACACGCTGAAAATGAAAGATATCGGTCTCTGCATGAGATACTGATTCCACGTTCTTCACAACAAACGTCCGTCCTCTTCCTCTTTCCTGTTTCTGTCTTGTTTGTCAACGTTCTCACTTGGAGCATTGACAACCCGTCCGGCAGCAAAACACAGAAGTAAAACAGTTAAAGGGCAGCTATTGTATGTTTTAAATGAGGAAATAAAATGGAAAAAAAATGAACACTTTTTACTAAGTGCCTTTTAAATTGACTTCTTCGTGACTGTTAAAAACATGATTTAGCACTTAGATTGAAAAGAGAAGCCTTGAGAAAGCAGTCGCTTCAGCTGTACTGAGCCGTGAAACCTGACTTTTGTCCACGTTATCAGCACCTCTGTACGATCCTAAACAACGCTTCTGACCGAGTTCATAATCTGCTGCAGATTTTAGAGGCTCCGCTCGACAAAAACTTGAATCTTTAAACACCAAAAAAATAGAAAAAGTCAGTAAAGCCATCTGGGATACCAAAGGGACGACGCAGAGCACAAATCTGCTGTTCATGTTCATGATTTTAATGGAAATGGAACCAAATTCCTACAAATTAAAATGCAGGAAACAGACTTGAACGATTGTAGCCCTTTCAATGTTCACAAATCAAATCATGTTGCCTTCAGGTCCTGTGGGAGTTACCGTAGTTACTGATTTCTGTCTTACAGCAGAGACATAAAAGCTATCAACTCATAAACAGGAGAATTAGAGCTAAAACCATTCAATCAGACAGAAAAATAATCAACTAGTTTGATAATCAGTTCATTCATTTATTGAGCAAAAAAGATGACTATGACTGTTATAAATTGACTTTACTTTATTTGCCAATATTAAATTGCTGGAGTGCTGGAGTTAAAACCATAATTTCCAACATTTTGATAGGAAAAAGTGGATTTTATTAGAGTGTTTTGTATTTTAAGACTTCTACACATCCTGAAAACGGTGCCAAAGCTGTCGTAAATTCACCCAAATTGTTCACGAGCAGCAGGAAACCACTGAATTTCTCCTCATGCAGCTCAGATCCAACAAAAACATCACAAATAAAACCAAAAATAATCCCGTACGGACGGAGAATCAGCACAAAACGAACATAACATTCAGAGGTGTGTGATTTTCTTTGCAGCACTTCTTCTCATTCATTTAAATCTGCCTTTTATTCACAAAGTATTCTCCATATAGAAATCTTATTATTTCTTGTTGCTTGCTTCTACATTTACAAAAAAAAAAGGCTTTGTACTTTATTATACTTTTAATTTTCAAACCCCAGGAGGCCAAGACTCCAAAATGCAGTATCTGTGTAAGTGTGTATAAATATATATATTTGTCTTCTTTTTTTTAGTTTAAAATACATATTGTCATATATTGTGTATTTTAATATCGTATTGCCTTAACCTGACTCACGCCTATCATTTTTTGTACATTTTCTGCACAGCATATATATATGTAAACTCTTTTTTTGTGTGTAACTTTTCAGCTCATCATATCTTGTGGATTTGCCTTCAATATTCAGTTTCTAACTTTGTATAAGTGCTTGAGTCAGTCTCTATATGCTCATCATATTAAAGGTGATCTGACTTGCTTTGACTGTTTTAACTCGATAATTTAAAAGGAAATGTGAAATAGAGAGGAAACTATGCATACATTTGATAACCAACTCTTTAAAATCTCATTTAGAAATTAAGGGACATTTTTACAAAAATGTAAGTTATTTTTTATAAACTCTTGACATTATAGTCCTAAGGTTGTGGATTTGATCAATGTGATGGTTTCCAGTGTCCACTAGATGCCAGTGTAACCAGTGAGTGCCATTTTGGTAACAGGGTTTGACAATCTGCTCCCGTTCAAATAAATGTAAATACATGTATTATATACAGTATATACAAAAAAAATACAATAAATAAAATACAATACAAAAAAAATATACAATATTCAGTCTGAAATATAGGAGATTTAAGAAAAAAAATACAACTAAGAAACAAAACCGTTTAGTGTGCGAGGTCGAGGGGGAGATGTCAATATAATACTTATAATACTATAAAAGAAGATTGTGCTTTTTCTACGTTTAAGAGGTGAACAGTATTATAATACAAGTACATGGGTAATTCTGAACTACTGTATAAATATATATGGTGTGATGGTGTACAAAATTACTCTGAATTTATTTGTTTATTAATATATTAAAAATGTATTATTGATAGTCGTTTGAATTTTAAATTAAATGTACACCTTTATTTCTTTTCCTCTGACGTCACCTTTGACACGCGCACGATGCGGAGTTCAAACGAGTGCCCGGGAAGCGCGTGGAGGTCTCCGACAAAGGGAGAAAAGACCGAGAAGAGAAAGTTAACAACTTCATTTAACGGGTTTTTTTTGGTGAGAAATTCGCTTTTAAGATGATATTTAAACGGGTTTTATTTTTTATTTTAACATTTCCTCGGTTTTTGACACACCAGGGACTGTCACGGAGGAGAAAATTAGCGACGACTTTCCTGACTGTTTCACCGTGAGTTTACATTAATTTTCTTTATTTAATTGTTTTTTAATCTCCTTTAACCAAGTAGAGCTTTGAATTTTCAGCGTAAAACAAGTTTAAACGGTTTTTTTTTTTAATCAGCGGGACATCAAAGGGTTGTGACGCGCACGCGCCGTGGACAGAAACCAAGCAGCCATCTTTAAAATGTCTGACTCGTTTCACCGAGTTCAAACAGTTTAATTACGTTTTCTTTATTTAAGTCAATGTGATGATTCCCAGTGTCCACTAGATGACGGTGCAACTCTCTTCTTAGTGTTTTGAATTGAGGCAGGGTATTTTATAATCATTTTTAATTAAAATCAGCATTTAAAAGATGAAAATTGTTTGTTTTTTTAAACAAGTGAAAAGACAATATAGCTTCGAACTGCTGTAGATATCATTAAAGTGTACGAGTATACAAAATTACACTCAAATTAGAGGCTCGTGGATTATTTCGTTTAAATCTAAATTAAATGTCGACCGTTATTTTTTTTTTATTTTTTTTTTGATGACGTCACCTTGGACCTGCCGCGCGCTCCCGAAGTCAAATCAGTGCCTGGGAAGCGCGTGCCGGACAGTGGAGGAGAGAGCGGCTCTCTGCAGCAGGAAGGACAGGGAGGAGAGCTTTAACGGCTCCGTTTACCGGGGTTTCGATGAGAAATTCGCCCTCAGGATGTGATAATTAAAGGGGATTTATTTTTTTTTCCTTTTTCTAACAGCGGAACCTCCGCAGGTTTTTTGACGCACGCGGAGCGCCATGGACGAGAAAACCGGAGCGATTAAACTCCGATGGCACCGTTACTACTTCGAAATTCATGACTGTTTTACCGAGTTCAAACAGTGACATTATTTTTCTTTAAATGTAAGGCTACTTCCGCAACCCCGAAGCTTTGCATTAGTAGCGTAAAACAAGTTTCAACGGGTTTCCAGACGGTAATTGACGGTCCAGTGCGCATTACGTTTATCTGTCAGTCAGTGGAAGCAGATGAATCACATGCAGGTGATTTCTGGGAGTGGTTCTTAATGGCCTCTACTGCCTGTGGCTCCTGCAGGTTAATGGATTTCCTTCACCTCCTTCAGTGAATTAAGTTAAACGAACATGTATGCTGGACGGAAACGAAGAAAACCGGCTCAGAAAGGGTAAGTTATGGGACACAGACACTAATTCAAGTCATTTAAATCATATTGGTCACAAATATGTGTTAAGAGCAATAAATATCATGTAAATAGGAAATAAATGCATTACAATGCAGTTGCAAGCGGCATTTAATCTCCTTCTGTGGACACCCATTACTGAAAGCTGCTGTATAAACAGATAATTAATGCTAATATAAAAAGAACAGGCGTATTCATATAAAATATGTATTCAAAGGAGACCCGACTAATAATATTGTACGTTGCCCCTTAGCTATGAGTTCGTGAGACATAATCGATTGGACGTCTTTAAAGGGTTGATATGCCACAATGCATTTGGTAGGTCTGTTTTTGTTGTATTTTTTAAATATTGAACCCTTAAATGAGATTGAGTATGAAAACAGGCCATTAATAACATCAGAAACTGGATTTTGTTATTAATCAATATTTATGTGACATCAATATTTGCAAATACATATCAGCCATCATTCATAACTACATAAATATTTGATGATATTATTTCATGATTTTAGACTCCTATTATTTCTCTTGAGTTGTAATTGATGGAACGCAGATAATGAAGGCTAAACAAATGTAAATAAAAAAATAAAAAATGCAAATTTAATTTAATTATAATAATTATTGCCATTGTAAGCAAGCTAATGTTTAATATCTTGCAAAGAAAATGCAATTTTCATATTCTGATAATTATTTTCAGCTGTTTTGATCAAATAGTAATCATGTAGGTTACTTTCCATTCAAACAGACAAAAAAATGCCGGCCACGGCTTCTTTATTGTATAATTTAGTGGGGAAGGTTTAGGGAAACCTGACTTGCAGCTCTGAGTGACCAAATCTCTGTTTTTTGCACCGCTTAATGCTACAAAAACCTGTTATGCATTTTAGATAAAGCCTCAACTCTGTCTGGAACCGATTTCAAACTTGTGAATCCTTTATTTTATTTGTGAAACTGCTCTGCAGTTAAATGTCCCTTTTTTTCATTTTCACCACTGAGAACCTGTGTTTCAGAAAGAAAGAAGGCTTGATCTAAAATATCTAACAGGTTTTTGCAACAAACAGAGAATCAGTCGCTCAGAGCTGGAGGCTATGTTTCCCTTAACTTCCTCATGAAGTGCTGAATCTGAAGCTAATTTCAGCATCAGTACAAAACAGTGTAACTCTATTCGTGATTTGCTCATAATGATTGTGTTCCCCACATTTCCAGAGTCAAACTGACCCTTGCTGAAGGCGGCAAGTCCAACCCGTCCAAACGCCACCGCGACCGCCTGAACTCAGAGCTGGACCGGCTCGCCAGCCTGCTGCCCTTCTCCGAAGACATCATCTCCAGCCTGGACAAACTCTCCATCCTGAGGCTCAGTGTCAGCTACCTCCGCACCAAGAGCTTCTTCTCAGGTAGGAAACGCAGCTACGTCACAGAAACACATGACGCTTTGCAGAGCTGCTGCGGGTGTAGAAATAATAAAGAGTGCAAAAAAAGCTCAGTGGAAAAGTGATGATGATGTGCCTGAGAAAATATAACAAAACGCTAAATGGAAAGCAGCACATTATGGATTGTAAAGTGTGGTTTAAGAGCGGTGACAAGAGACGAATCGTGAAATGGAGAAAGAAGGAAAGAGAAGCTGGTAAATGTCATACAGGAGCTTTAAAACAGCTGCTTGCCCTTTTCCATCCACGCCTACTGAAATAGCTTTTCACACCTCAAAAAGGACCCACAGACACAGAGGCAGGAAATGTGCAGGATGAGACGGGACTGGGAGGCTTCGTGTAGACAGAAAGAAGGTCAAGGGAGGGTTTCTGGAGGCCGAGTGGGACAGGAAGGTTCAGAAAGGAGGATCTGGACAGTCGGACAGGATGTATTGTTTTGGGAAAGTGCAGATATGCAACTCAGACGTGATGAAGGAGGATCGAACCCTCCATGTGTTTCAGGTCCTTAGTTTTTACTTTAGACCAAGCCATATTAATATCTCATCAGTCATATCTCTGCCTGCTGTCAATGATTCAAATCAGCTTGAGGAGTTTATACAACAAAGTGGGATAGATTGTTTCAGGGATAGTTGGTGTTTGTGTTTGTATGGCTGCAGGATGATGGTGGTTGGTGGTGCTTTGGGTTCTGTGGGGAGTTTAGAGGTCGTGACCTCTGTGTCTGGGCTCTCTGTGATTCAGACTTTGTATAAGAAGCGGTAAAGTGCTGAGGATCAGCTTTGTCGAGGAGTTAACAGGCTTACAAGCATAGCAGGTGGATTTTTGGGATGTGTGTGTGTGTGTGTGTGTGTGTTTGGCAGTCTTAAATGTGTGTTCACAGATTTGCCATTAAAATCAGATTGTAGTTCAGTCCAAAAACAACAAATGGCTTTCACAAATCTACTCAACCAGAAAAACCCTTCTGAATGTGGAGAAAATGTTCAGTACAATAAAGTGAATACAAGTCCAGCAGTTTAATACATACTTATTGTCTCCATTTAATAACATTTGAAATGTTTTCCTCACGTATGTTATCTGTGTACTGTTTGAGTATTTAGCTGTTCAGCAGATGTTCTAAGCAGCAGCTTAAAATTACACACCAGCTGTAACCTGCAAGTCTGATTAAAACCACATCAGACCTGCTTGTCACATGCTGACCCTGCAGAAACAGGCCAGCATACCCGCCTTCAGCCCACCACCTGAACCTTGGATGACCCCATCCCGTCCCAATGTCTTAATACAACACAAACATATTGTAGGTCAACTATTCTTGCCCGTGGCCACAACATGACCCTTGTCCCAAAGTCTCAGCCACGCGGTAATGTAGGTCTATGGAGACGGCAGCATTACTGTGAGCAGAGCGGAGATGAAAACACTGGATAATCTATCCATGGACGCTTAACAGGCCTTTGAAGAGCGGGGGGGAAGCACAGATTGAACAAAGTAGAATCCACTTTCCACATCTTCTTAAAAAAAAAAAAAGGAGTACAGAAACACAGGTGTCACAAACACTGAGACATTTAAAGGGAACTTTTAAACCTAACGTCACTTATACTTCTGATTTGTGGAGGTCCAGACTCGGATCTGTGTGTTCAGGTCAAACTGATGGCTTGTGCAGGTCACTTATCATCATGTAGAAGAAACAGCGCTGCACCACACAGCTGCTCCATATTTCAAATCAGAGCTTTATCCATATAGACTCACAGCAAATCAAGAAATATTCACAGCCATTAACTGTGAGTGTTTCCTTTTGTTTTCAACTGCAGGCTGCCTTTTTGAGAGACTGGTTAGAGTCCAGAGGAAGTTTAGTGGCTGCACTGGTCGTCCCACTGTGTGTGTGTGTGTGTGTGTGTGTGTGTGTGTGTGTGTGTGTGTGTGTGTGTGTGTGTGTGTGTGTGTGTGTGTGTGTGTGTGTGTGTGTGTGTGTGTGTGTTCACATCTGTCTCCATGTGAAGCCATCTGCCAAGTACTTAAAGCAGATTACTTCTTCCTAACGTAACAGCAGCATTATTTTCTGTCTCATGCTGATCCCTTGATGTTTATATACTAAGTGTGTGTGTGTGTGTGTGTGTGTGTGTGTGTGTGTGTGTGTGTGTGTGTGTGTGTGTGTGATATCATGCCTTTAACCTTGATGTTGTAAAGGTGAGAAAATATGTGAAATGTTAACATAAATTCCTGTATTATAATGATATTTTACACTAGATAGCTTGATAGAGAGGCATATTTAATTAAAATGATAAACGAAAATGTCCCTTATAAATATTTAACACACGTATTTAAGCCCACCACTCATAAACAAGTTGTAGTTTGCAGACAGCCCTCTGTTTTCGTCCCGTTGACTCTGAGCCTCTGAAAAATGTACTCGGGTCACTCGCCTTGTGACCTCGGCGTGGTGGGGGAGGAGATGGTGGATGAGATGGGTCGTTGTTTGTGTTGTTGTCCCTCCAGATTGACTCACTGCTGTCTGCTGGTTCTCATCTGCAGGTTGACTTGACAGTTGTTGAGCGATCTGCAGAAGGTCACTGTCAAAGATGAAGCTGCTTCCTGTCAGCTTTGTGAACTAAGGCTTTTTACAGGTTTTAAATCTCTTTTTTTTTTTTCTGGATCAGGTGCAATTAGTCAGCAGAAAAAGAAGAAGCTGATGTTCTTTTGAGGTGCTTTAACTTCCACTCGAACCGATTTTAACAGACAACAAATATGATGTTATTTATTTGGCGTGAATATTTGAAGCTTGGTCCTGAAAGGTCATGACATTTTGTCATTTCTGGCTGGGTAATAATTTATTGTTATTTCTCTTGCGATGTATTTTCATTCCGGAAACAAAATGACAGCAATTTAATCAACAGCAATCCAGATAATGAGATCAATAAGTTGTTTTTAAAATGTTGCTGCTTTTAACTTCCTAAATGTGACATTTTGCTGCTTGTTTCAGTTTTAATTTAATCTTCATCATTGTAAATATAATATGTTTGGTTTTGAAGTCATCGGTGGACCAAACAAAATATTTGAAGGCCTCACAGTGAACTTTATGAATCAATAATGTATTGAAATATTATGTCCTGTTCCCATTACCAGTTTCTCTTTTGTACAACAGTGAAGTGTTTTGTCGCGGCGCGCTGGATTGGAAACCACAATTTAGAACACATTGTCTGTTAATTATACAATTAAAATCAGTGACACCTTCCAAATGACTTTCCGCTGGATGTTTTCCTCCTCCAGGCTGATGCCCTCAGAGGCCAAAGACCGGCTGTTGTGATGTTTTAATTGTCTGTTGGTGTCCTCGCCGCCCTCCGTTATGCCAACAGATGTCCCTTCCCCTCTTCTGCACCGTCGCCTCGGGGTGTTTTTTCTTGCCGGCGGCTCCCGTTCATGACGTCAGGCCGCAAAATATCCCGTCTGCCCCTTTCAGCTCTTAATTATTGATAGCGCACACGCTTTTTTTTATGTTCCCTCTTCGCCGTGTAAGCTTTAACTACACTGAGTCACCGACAAACAGCTTAGCGAGGAGTTAAGGAGTCATGAACCACAATTTATTCACATCATCAGCTTCATTAGTAATTTAATGACAGCAGGAAACAATAACAATCAACTGTGAGTTTGATATTCATCTTTATATTAAAGGAACACAGCTCGCATTTACATGAATTAACATGGAAGTAAACAGAAAAAAAAAAAGAGAAAACCATTAGTCACACAGCTTTCTATTTATTGATTTCCATAAATAGTCAGAAATCTTTCATTCACTTTCATATGAGCAGCTTTTAATGAAATGTGTCTTGTTGACATTGAAGCTGGTGACTTTAGTGTGACTCCGGATCATATTGAGGTTTGTAGTTGCTTTCTATCCTATAAAATGACCTCAGAGGCTGGTGGACATTCATTATAATAATGAGATATATAGAGTATTGTTGATCGCTGTGGGAAATTTGGGTCACGATCAGAAGGAACCGTTTAAGCGGTGCAACCTTCGGCCTCAGCATTGTCCGAGACTTCCTCCTCTATTAAGGTCTCCACTGCTGCTCCAGAAAATCTCTTGTTTTTCTCAGACTCAGCCAACTCAAACAGATTTTATCCCTGGGGTCAGAGGCGCACGGCTGGCTTCCATGTTTTTGTCTCAGGGGTCAAAGGTCACCGAGAATTTGGGGTTTTTCATCTGTCTGACAGTACAGGAAATACTTCCGTCACAATAACTGTCAATAAACTTTAAAAAGACGGTAGTTGTGTTTATTCAACACGCCGAATATTTGTTGATATCCGTCTGCCTTTCTCTCCCAGTTATCCAGATGTAATCTGTATTTTTCCATTTGTCCTGTGGTTTTCCGTCTCAGGCGATCCTCTTTCCCTCTTCTCAGCATCTTTGTAGGTGTTACCCGCTCTCTGCCTTGTGTCCTGAAATTCCCCCCTCTGTCACTCGCACTGTCTCCTGCTGTAAAGCCGTCACTCCCAACGGTCCTCCGTTATAAACAGCTCTCCTCCTGTCAATATGGGGAGCGTTTCAGTTTAAATCAGCCTGTTTATTTGGACCGTGCGTGTTACCAAAGGATGCAACTGCAAAGGGAAAAGTCAAACAAACTTACAAATCAAATTCAGCTGAACTGTAATTGCCAGAATGCTGGAACATGAAAACAGACTGCTGAAGAGATGTCTGCCAACGTCCATCACTAACTTACGCTCTCTATTTCTGTAGTGGCGTTGAAGAACCAGCTGTCCAATGGAGTAAACAAGAGTATTGATCACAGCAGTGGCAGCCAGACGGCAGGATCTACAGATGGCCGAATACCTGAGGGGGAGCTGCTGCTGCAGGTCAGTGAGAAACAGACAGCTCGGGCCAACAGCAAACTCTACCTGCTGACATCCTGTTTTATTCCTTCTTATGTCACTGCTCATCATATTTACTTCACTCGTTGTTTCTGCTGCGTCCAGGTGGCCAAAAAAATAAATATTATTGCAGGTTTTAAGAGGTTTTAAGTCATGAAAAGTGCAAAACTTTGAGGAATAATTAAAGTAAAAAACCTGTTTGTTTCTCTGCTCCTTTAGTATGTGTGATGCAGCTATGAACTGTATATGTTACGAGACACTCAGGTGTCTTCATCATTAAAACCAGCCTGAAACTGCAGCTCACCTATTTATTATACAGATGTTGAATACAGCGATGGAGAGAAGGAAGCAGATTTTTTCTACTTGTATTGATCCCAGACGTGGAAATCAGTAAGCAGTAAGAAAGGCCGCGGCTTCCTGCCTTCAGCTGCTCTGGCCCAGGACAGACACCGGCCCATGAATTATACAGAGCCGGTGAACATATCTATTATTGAAGCGAGGGGGTTTGGATGGACCATGTGTGTTGGTGGAAATAAACTAAAAGCATTTAAAGTATTCTTGGATGTTTCACAGTATATCACCAGATCTTAAACACACCCCTCACTGAGTGTGTGTGTATATATTTGTAGGAACTGAGATAAAGAGGGATTCAAGTCAAATTTATTTGTAAGCGCTTGATGACAATGTTTCTGTGTCAAACAGAAACTCGACAACCTTTTGGAAACAGTCATGACACAAGATGATAAACGCTGAGGCAGGAACAGAGACAAAGAGAGTTTTCCTGTGTTTTGTTGGCAGTATTTGCTTTCATTGGGTTGTCGGGGAACATACTGACAGAGACAACAAACACCACCGCGGTCTCTAACACACACAATCTCAGGAGAGAGAGGTTGACCAAACACGAGAGGGAGGGAGAGGGATGTGTTTTCTGCAGACAGATGGATCTACAGTAAATATTTACACACAGTGCATGTATTCCACTCCAGTCTGTGTGTGTGTGTGTGTGTGTGTGTGTGTGTGTGTGTGTGTGTGTGTGTGTGTGTGTGTGTGTGTGTGTGTGTGTGTGTCGGACACACTGCAGCTTGAACCTTCTGACCAATTTTTAAAGGTCAAACCTGAATCTGGTGATCGATGAACCTTCGATTCTGTTTATTGGTTTCACATCTGGATTTTAACCCATTAACAAAAATAAAATCTCTGATGATTCAGTACTAAATGACGGGGCCACCTACCCACACTATATGTTGTTTATATGTGATGTCACTTTTCTGCCAATAAGGTTTCCAGCAGGGAGACTCTAGTTTACATTCTTATTTTTGAACATCAAACTCTTTACATAGAAACCACAGCTTATTTGCAGGACAGATCATGGATCCATCTGTGTATATTAATGTGGTACAGTATAAAGGCAGCTACTGTAAATAATGAGCCGCCTTCAGCCAATCAGGATGAAGTAGTACAGTAATATTAGTATAGTAATCTAGTTTCTAAGAGCTTTATTAAAAAAAAAAAAAAAAATCAGAATTTGTATTTTTTTCTTGCTCCACTAACGAGTGAGACCCTCCTCCCTCCCAAACGTGAATTATTCAGCTGCTAAGAGAAACTGTTGTGTTTTAGGCCCGATGCTAATGCATTTTTGACATCATGTAATGGATTTTGAAAGAGGTTTCAAAAGGAAATGTTAAGTTTTGACCCAACGGCAGCAATACAAATATCAGAAAACTGTCTGAGCCTCCATGTGGAAATGAGGAGGAGTGTATTAGTGCACGTGTCTGTTCAGATAAAGACTGCATGTTTACCGAGCTCGTAAACATCATCATCATCATCCTCATCAGTGAGGTGGAGGCGAGTCCTGGCAGGATGCCGTTGTGACTCTTTGCGGCACCGGGACATAGTGTCATCACCTCCTCTTAGTGCCCCGAGGCTCGAGGAAGACGAAGAGGGAGAGGAGGAGCGATAATGGAGGTGTTAGTCATCCAGTAGTGACCTCCTTCTCTTCCCTCCTCCTCCTCCTCATCGACATGACTTCTCTTTGAACTGACGTCCACTCGACTCCAGCCTCTCATCTAGATCTCCCTCCCTCCGCCCGGGGGAGAAGTCTCATCCCTGGGTTTTAGTTATCTTTGTCTTGTATCCTCACTTCTCTTCTCTCCTGCCCCATTTTTCCTCCTTAGAATTTGAAAGCGTTTGTTCTCACTGGAATTTGATACGAACCCAATAAAACTATCGGGAATGAGGTCTCATACAGCTTAGTCCAAAACCTGCAACACAATGAAAACACACAATTTATGACATATCTATCTGACGGGTTTTAAGATGAGATTATTCCACATAAGTGTAATATTTAGTTTTAGCTGACATTTGGTTTTTTAAAGTCAACATGCTGATATATTTGCTGTGCTGACATGTTGACACGTGCACGAATATACACAGAATATCTTCAATCTGTCTTTGTTTTATCGAACATCAGGTTTTCCTTGTGTGAAGGTACCTGCTTCTCTGCCTGCATTATATAATAATCCATGTCTCCTCTCTGCAGGCGCTCAATGGCTTCATCCTGGTGGTGACAGCTGAGGGAATCGTCTTCTTCTGCTCTCACACCATTCAGGATTACCTCGGCTTCCATCAGGTATTGAATCTCTCAGCGTGTGCACCTTGACTTTGGCCTCTTTTATCTTGGTGAGAATAAAACAAAGCTGTTGTATATTTCATTACGTCTACAAATAGGATTTAGGAATCTATAAAAAAATAAAAATAATAATGACCCCGAAACACAAGAAATTATAGGTAGATGAAGACAGACATTGATCCCTGTCCTTGTACTTAAGTATGGGAATATTTTGGGTTCAGACCTGATGATGCAAAGTGAGCCAACCAACATGCTCTGTCTTCAAATCCTTGTGCATGGGAGCTTTAAGTGCAGCACCTGAAAGAATATTCTCCACAGTGTGTACCGGACTCCAAAGTCAGATTTTGAAAGTACTGAAAGTGAATGTTAAGCTTGTAATTTGTTCATGTTAAACTAAAATGGGGGAGGTCTTATCTTCAAGGCTGCATAGGTGCATGTTGAGAGGCAGAGGGGTGGAGTTCACAACAAGCAGACTCAGAAAGCAGCAAGTGAACGCATCACCCTCAGTGCCCAGAGGATTGAATTAAAAAGTACATGTGCAGCGAGTGGTTTAAGCCAATCTGCTTCTTATTTTGGAGAATGTGTTTACCAAATTATCCAAAGTGTGTTTGTCGGTCTTTCTCACACCCTCACATACACAAACATTAACACTGACACCCGGGATATGAACATACTGTACTCAAACACATCTCATTCTGCCTCACATACACACGCTTTTGTGGCTGGATCAAGGTGTGAACATCACCTTTCACCCCTCATTTCCCCGTCACCTCCGGTCTACCAAACAAAACCAAATCTATGAGGAACCTTGCATTTCTGCTCACGTGTGGTGTTTGGAAACAAGCTGGTGTGGTGTGATGCCCAGGGAACCCGAAGGAGGCACCACCCAAATGACACACAATAGAGCACAACTGAGGAACAAATAGATAAAGATCACTGATCTTATCACCAATCTTTGGTCTGAATATCATGACATGATTATTTCTTCTTGCCTGTAAGGGTCTAACTCTGTGTCACAGAGAATGGTATTGAGCACAAAGTTTGTCTGATACTGTACTGATAAAAGTACAGTTTTTTACAGTGTGTAACTGGTGACGCCCCTTCACTACAGACCCAAACAACAGTTGAACATGAACAGATTGAACAGCCAGAGTGCATGAAGCCCAGATACAGTTTGAAAAGCATTTCACCCAACACTTCTACCTATCAAAATTCCTTCTTGGTGACCCTGATTTGACCCTCCCACACAGGGAGGGTGGTTCCACTCTGGTCCAAAGCCAGGTCATGCTGGGTCTGGACGACAGATATCACAGTCACAGCAGGTCCTTGGCTCAATTTCAGCTATTTGAATTAAACGTTCAGTGACAGTTGATTTCTTTTGGCTCTACTTCAAGGAAAACGGAATCAAACGCACCCCTCAGGCTACCTGCTGACATGTTGTCTCATATCCAGTCTGCAGTAATATAACAAAATTTAATCAGAGCTAAAATGTTTTCCATTTGAACTCTACAACTTTTTTTTTCTGAATTTACCATGTTTCACATGTACTGTGTATTTTTAATGAATGACATCTGAATTTCGTATTTGCAGTTAATGCTGTTGTGCTGAACCCTGTAATGTTTTCCTGGCAGACTGACGTGATGCACCAGAGTGTGTTTGAACTGATCCACACGGAAGACCAGCAGGAGTTCAGGAGCAACCTGCACTGGGCCCTCAACCCACCTGTCAGCCCAGGACCTCACACAGATTCCTCAGGTCTGTCAGTATTTTAATGCCAAGTCTGTGATGTGCTTGCGCAGGAGAATCTAAATTAGGTTAGGTTAGGGTAGGTAGTTACTTTATTAATCCCCGAGGGGAAATTTTTTCGCTACAGCAGCATACAGGAAGCAATAAGATAATAATAGAATAATAGAAAAGCAATAAAATAGCAGTAAATAGCAGTAAAAAAATATAAAATGCACAGTATATACAGTACAGTATATATCTATATATATTATATACAAACAACCAAGAAACACAGACAACAGTGTTATTGTTGTGTGATGGATTTTGCCAGAGGTGAGTTATTGTGCAGAAATTAAATGTCACGATTCTCTAAAAAAGTTAGAAAAACCTGTCAAAGGTTGCTGAGCTCCCAGGAGCCAGGTGTACCAGGTTGGTGATATATTACTGCTTTAGGCACATTTCCCCGGGACCTTCTCTAATCACACACAAGCTTAATCGGACTTTACACTGACTTTAAAACCCATAAAGTCCTCTTAATGTCTGGCCATTTGATTGGGACATCTGCGTGCTCACGTACAGCTCCTCCTCCAGGTAAAATCTAGAGTTACAGGGCAGGAGTGTGTGTGTGTGTGTGTGTGTGTGCGCGTGTGTGTGTGTGTGTGTGTGTGCGTGTGCGTGTGTGTGAAAGCAACTCCAGTGTCATCACAACCTAAGCTGGCACACAATAAGCATGTAATAAGCACTGTACATTGTGTGTAAATGTTATAAGATCTGTGGAGCTCCTGGTGGCAGCAAAATATGTTATAATTATCAAGCATGCAGATGCTTCAGTGTCTTATTTCTGTGAAAACTGACAGAAACTCAGGATCCAAACCGAACATCAGATCCAGCAGAGTTCTGGAAACGGATCGCTAAAAAGCCGCAGACATTTCTTTCCCCTTTGTGATTGTGAGGTCGGAGAGAGGTGACCTTTGATGAAAGCCTCCTGAGATGTGGTCTACATTTTATAGTCCACACATACACACACACTTTGCCAAACAGAGTGTACATACGGGAAAATAACCCAGCAGAGGACACATCAGCTTTCACCTGCACACACATGCTCTTACTGTACAAACTGTACACACATTTACACACCTGTCATTTTGAATTAAGTAAGGATCAGCTGTTCCGAGGTCACACACACACACACACACACATACAAATAAATACACACACAAGCAACAGAACTAGGTCAAGCCATCTTCTGATGTGAAGTTTTAAAATTTTTTTTAAATCATAGTTAAAATATTTAGGAAATTTGTTTAATGTCCTCAGATGGGGGTTCGGTGTCGACCTCTTCCTGTCTGGTGACCTATAACCCAGAGCAGCTTCCACCTGAGAACTCATCCTTTCTGGAGCGAAGCTTCGTCTGCCGCTTCCGCTGTTTGCTGGACAATTCCTCCGGCTTCCTGGTAAGACTGAAACCTGATTCCAAAAAAGAGGAAGGTGGCTTTGAACTAAGAAAGATACCGTAAATTAACCTTTGTTCTTTGGATTCATGTTTGTGGCCCGTAGTGTGTTGAGGCCTGTTTGTGCTCCCAGCGATATGGCGTGCCACTTCAGTTCCTCAGCCATCAGAAGCCACCATTTACTCCCATAATCCGCCTTAAGAGAACCTCGGGGTCGTGGGGAAAAGGGCCTTAATCCTCCCACTACTCAGAGGAGATGAGAGCACAGGGAGAACTTGCTTAGTCAGGGTTGTTTGCTCCAGACCGGCCACTGCTATCTGAACTAAGACAATGTGTTGCATACGGAGAAAAACACAATAGAGAGGCAGCACAGACGCTGTTGGGAAAACTGGGGAAGGGTCCCCCATGAGCAAGGCACAATATCACACCCAGGGTGCTGCAAATACCTGATTTGCTGTTTTCAGTTTAACAAATACGAGGATACTTTTCTCTGTTTTATGTCTTTGTAAGTATAAAATGCTAATTCATGATAAGAATAATGGATAATCAATAGTGTAAAAAGTAGTTAGATGCAACCTTAGCTTTACCAGCCATGTTCTGCCACACTGCATACTTTAGCTTCAGGACTGATTTCCTTCTTTCAGGCAGCCAATTGGTTTTAATTTAAGTCTAAAAATCAAACAGCAGTAACTTAAAACTTCCTCAAAGCCGCATGCGACATCCTGGCAATTCTGGTATACTGCATTTAACATACAATGAATTGGGACGTACCGAATCTTTTGGTATGGTAGTATGGATTTCGCAACACAGGGCATGTTTCCAACCAAGCCCCACTACATGTGCAGAGAATATATCATTCATTAAGGATGCCAATACTTAGAGTAAAAAGCTAATTCAGAAAATTAATTTTCAGGGCCTTTAAGATCACAGTAATCAATAACAGGTCCCGATAGCTGGGTGGTCAGGGGGCAGACCACATGGGAAAGCAGTGAGTTCCTGGTTCGACCTGAACTTCATGTCATTCCCTACATAACTTGACTGTCTCTTTTCTGACTCTAATTAAAAAGACAACAGGTGAGGGATGATAAAGGGGTTACGGTTGCTCCTTTGTGAGAGGTGAGAAATGGAGGCCTTCAGCTGATAGGGGTTTCACTTTCTTTCTCTTGGTCAATCCAGCAGGACTCTGGCGGGGGTTTGAACCCGCATCTCTCTGTCCTCCCTCCCAGAGCGTTTGCGTGAGTTGTAAGCCAGGTTTCTGTTTCTGTCTGCCGGTCGCTTTGGCTTTGTTTTTTGTAATCCCTCCTGCTATTCAGAGCTAGATTCCTGACATCACGGCTGCAGGCTCTTAAACCCACCAAGGTCAATTAACCATAGCTAACAGTGAAGGGGGTTGAGGGGGGGGGGGTCTTCACACGAGATGCCATAGGGTGAGAGAAGGACAGAAGACGGGAGAAAGTGCTTTCAGGTTTTTCTGAGGCTGTAAAAACTCCCTGTGGGCTGCTGGTGGTCGGTGATCCAAAACTTGAAAGTTCACTTGGTGTTTGTGAGAAAATCTCCTCTGAGAAGGTCTCCTTAAAGTTGATGTTATATCCACAGAAGAGTTTTCACTGTACGACACAGTTACTGTAGATATGAACAATAAAGATGAATAAAACATAACCTGTTAAAGCTAATATCATCAACATGCTGCTCCATGTTCACACCAAAAAACTGAAGCTCTTGTTTCTTTAATCTTGTTTATCCAGAAATATGAAGCCAATTAAAGATCATTTTAAACTCACAGCTAATTAAATACCGGAATGAGTCATCCATGAAAATGTCTCCTGGCACTTTTTCTATGTTGACCAGTTTTTAGGTCACGCTTTTCTGCTGATGGAGAGACTAAATGATGATATGCAGACGTCCCAGTGCCAGTTACTTAAATACTGTACAGAGTCATGTGAGCAGAGTAAACTGCGGGGTTTTCAGTCAGAGACACGAGTGCATTCAATGTGTTTGCAGTGTATTCTGAAGTGGTTTTGCTCCTTACATGACCCAGCAGGATAAATAGGGCTGATGGTTCTCGACAGGGAGAAAAGAAACAGTACTTACATGCCTGCTGTGGAAGCTTGATGGCTGAAGTCTCAGAGGGACAGAAGAAGAATCACAGGCAGCTGAACTGGATTTTTTTTTATTATTATTATTATTTTTTTAAATGACTCAAAGCTTTTTCTTTTGTCATTTGGTTAAATTTTACTCAGTGACAATAATTTAATGAAATGAAATGCTTTCAGGCGTTAAACATCCAGGGAAGGCTCAAGTTCCTCCACGGCCAGAGCCGTCAGCAGTGTGACAGCGAGGGCAGTACCCCGCCTCAGCTTGCCCTGTTCGCCATCGCCACACCCCTCCAGCCTCCAGCCATCCTCGAAATCAGGACAAGGAACATGATCTTCAGGACCAAACACAAGCTCGACTTCACACCTATGGCCTGTGACGCGAAGTACGTCACAGCAAAACCCGAAATGCCATTTTGCGATTACGTTTACTAAATTTTTAATTAATACGTTTGAAATTGTTGCGTGTCCTCTGCTTTTCCTGGATTCTCAGGGGTAAAATAGTTCTGGGCTACACCGAGGCGGAGCTTAGAGTCCGAGGTTCGGGATACCAGTTCATCCACGCTGCTGATATGCTCTACTGCGCCGAAAATCACGTCCGAAGTAAGTCACAGCTGCTCTCCTTTTGCACGCTTTACTACACGATCCACCTCATGAAGCATGAGTGACGCTGAAAGGTTACTGGTGCAAATGGCTGCAACGACTGCAGTGAAAACAGGTGTTTGTGGGGGAAACTGAAAAAGTCAAGTCCCTCGAAGGTGCCCTAAACCTTCAGTTGCTGTAATGAAGCTGTTGTCTTTCCTTCTTAATATACATTCATATACAGCATTTTGCATATAAATTATTTTTGTATATTTGCACAATTATTTACCTTATTTTTACTTAGTTCAACACAAAAGACTACAAATTTAAAAAAAAAAAAAAAAAAAAAAAGTTTGTCGAGGAAACTTGTATTTAGAGGAAGGTCCTGTTATTATTTTCCAAACCCATAACATCCAACTTGTATTTGTAATTCCAGGCCCAACTAGCATGTTCAGAGGAAGAAGTTTGACACATGAACCATCTGACCATTACTGAAAAATCTATTTTAGGAACTTCCAGGCCTGAAAACAGTGATGTTAATTAGACTGGACATATTAATGGTTATTTTAATATCACAAGTCGGGACGTTTCCAGCTTAAAACTCTGATCTGAGATCAGTCTATAATCTGAGTAGAAGTGTGTTGACCCCTGTCTAATGTTTCCATACTAGATCTGTAACACATGCAACAAACAGACAAACGCACGCTCTGTGTGTCTCTTGTTGATGGAGGAAATCTCAGAGCGAGAGTCAAGTGTCCTACTTAGCTCGTGTACCGGATGACCCGGTTAGTCGTTACCATGGCTCCCCCAACACCGCATCACCGCTATCAGAGACGCTCACACACAAACACACACATTCTGCGCGCATGTAGTCATGCATACAGAAACGGAAATACATGCATATGCATTTGGAAATATAATACAGGGATACGTACATGTTTAGCATGCTCTGATGCACACACAGATGGGAAGCCAGGTTTCCATAAAACACAGACACACATAAAGATCTCCGTGTACATCAGACCTAGATGTAATTTCAATAATAGCAATGAGAAATTCAGTCATAATGAGAATTTTGCACACATGATGTGAAGTACGAGTTTCCTCTTTGGATTCATGAACACTTTCCTATTTCTTTATTTGAAGGAGGGACAATTACAGATGATTTATTTATTATTTAAACAGAATTAACAAAAACCAAGATGTTTGAAACAGACTCTAAAGTGCTGTGTGCTGACTCAAACGTAATACATCTAGAAACTCGTGTTGAGTATGTTGGTGAGATCACTTACAGTAATGTGTTCAGACTGAGGTGCAGATTCCCTCCAGCTCGGGTTTATGTGCAGTCAGGACAGATGAGAGACCCAGTCGGCAAATAACAGACATTTACTCCTGTAATCCCCCAGATTATGAGCAAAAATCTCATCAAAACAATGACACAGATCAGTACAGATAACTGAAGTCTTGGTTCTGTTGAAAGTAATACCGTGAAAACATTTCAGGTTGTGAGATTGAGTAACATATTATATCTTGGATTGATAATAGAAGAAGCTGTACAAAGCAGAAACTTGCATCTCTGGAATAAGCCGGAGATCTCTATTGAAGATCGATAGAAGTCATGTGTAGTCCAATTTTAAAATATGTTTAAATATTTACAAATATAATGAAACAAAAAAAAGAGTGATACAGCTTTTAAGTAACTTTATAGGTCAGAGTCTCTGAGATACACTGTTGTTCTCCCTCAAGAAAAGGAAAGAGTTTGTCGACAGGCATAAATATTGTAGTTTGCTCTAAAGGTCAACAACTTTTACCGCTAAAAATATACAGAGGAGACTCTGAAACTGTCTGAAGATAGAAAAACAATTCCGGGGGTGAACATAAACACAATGTTCCTGTTATACAGTCGTAAATACTTTAACATTTTCCATAGACAGGAAGACTAATCACATTATTTTAGATTCAAAGAGGACGGTACTGATTGTTTGTTTCTCCAAATGCTGTTACATTATGATGCACCGTCTTTGTACAGCTGCCTCAGTGAAGTTTGTTTAGAAACTAGACAGCACAAAAAACACAACCTGCGCCACAATTAAACACACAACACTGAGCCGTGGAGATCAGGGATTATGGGAGATGAGGTTTTGATGATGTGTGTGTTGTGCTGCATAAATGTGTGCAAACAGGACTTGTAACATGTGCATGTAGCCTCCATCTGAGCGGTACGCCCGGGTGAGCAAATGCAGTGTGAGTGTGTGCGCACTGCGGGGCGTTCAGAACGTAAGCAGCAGTGACACGGAACCTCCAACGTGTCGTGTGATGTGATTCCAGTGATAAAGACGGGCGAGAGTGGACTCACCGTCTTCAGGCTGCTCACGAAGGACAACCGGTGGAAGTGGGTCCAGGCCAACGCCCGGCTCGTCTACAAGAATAGCAAGCCGGACTATATCATCGCAACCCAGAGGCCTCTGGCGTAAGTGTCTGTTCATTCCAGCGTCGTTTTTTGTGTTTTACATTATTTATCTGTTAATTTCCTCTCAGTAATAGCTTTATCCACAGGGATGAGGAAGGAGGGGAACACCTGAGGAAGCGATCTATGCACCTTCCCTTTACCTTTGCCACCGGAGAGGCTCTTCTCTACCAGACCGGTTTTCCACTACATGGCTTCCCTGATTCCTTCCAAGGCAAAGCCAAAGGCAGCAAGTCTAAGAAGAGCAAAGTGAACAAGAGCTCTGCAGATGACCTGGACCCCAAATCCCTGCTGGGAGTGTTGATGAGCCAGGATGAGTCCGTGTATGTCTGCCAGCCGGACACAGAGCCCAAGATTTCCTACCACAGCAGCATTCCTGGCGAGCAACAAAGCAAGACAGATGGTTTTGATGGCTTGTTAAGTGGTGACACTTGGCACATTGTGTCTAACGGTGAGGCGGGGAGATGCAACGGCAAAACGACCGGTTTTGACCCTCTTCTGGCTACCCTGGACTCTCTGTCTCTGGACGGAGAGGAAACATGCTCCAACAGTGAGCTCTTCAGCGCTTTGGAGAATCTGGGCCTGAACGCTGAGGATCTGGAGCTGCTGCTTCTGGATGAGAGGATGATCCAGGTGGAGCTGGACCCCAACCACATCCCCACACTCAGTGACCTTCTTACCAACAACGAAATCCTTTCCTACATCCAGGACTCTCTGGATAGCGGGGCAGAGGCAAAGGGACAACAGGACAGAGGTGGGTATGGACCTTCGAGCCATTCATCAAACCCAGACTCCTCCCAAAGTGTCTTCCAGCAGGCATGTTTGACGCCTGCTGTCCCTCCAACTCTTCCCAGCAGCAGGCAGCCCATCGTCCAGCTGTCGCAACAGATGCAGCAACACATCAGCTCAGGTGAGCTGCTAAAAGCTCAAATAGGACATATTCAGTCTGCCTACCATCCGGGAACAGTGAACACTAACAACCTGACAGGGAGTCCCAACAGTGACTGGGTGGTAACGACGGAGAACCACCAGCATCCCAGCCCCCACACCTATCACCACCCACGTACTGCACTGAAAGCCACACAGCTGAACGGTGAGCACAAACACTTTAATAACTCTCTTCTGGATTCAAGTCAACAATGGCAGCTCCAGCAGGACCCACACTCTGTCCACCTCCAGCCCCATCAGCAGGTAAGCAGCGGGAGCACTTTGTTGCCGGGCTTCCACAATCAGATTCGACCGACGACAAACAGATCTTACATCCCAAATGGACATGCAGCCTTTCCGCCAAACGTGGCAGTGGACCACGCAGACTACAGTCTCCCTAGCACTCCCCACGCAGACGGCGCAGTACTGAACGGCTTGAATAGGCAGGACGTTTGTCACTACCAGAGTTCGGTGGCCACCGCGCGGCCCCACCAGCTGCAGGCTCACCAGAAACACCAGCAGCAGCTGCAGCAGACTCCGGTTCCAGCATCCTGTTTGTGTCCCACCCAGAACTCTGCACTGGAGTTAGAGCAGCTACTGGCTCTGTCGCAGCCGCAGCACAGCCTGCCATCCTTAGAGGCCTACAGCGTGTTCAACACCACACAAGACTCCACTCACAGTAAGGTAAGAGACACAAATAGCTAGTTATCATGTGGCCGTTATGATCGAATGTAGTCCAGAGGTTGGAAAACAACTTTTGGCAACATGGCAGTGAGTATTTTCCAGCTATTACTATTTTAATTCAGTTTGATTTCATTAAACACATTTATAATCACCTTACTGTACTAGTTCCCTGAAAACAAGGCTGGTGCTCCATCGCTGTGGGCATGTGCGTAATGTTTTCCCCTCCCTCAAGAGTCATCCTGGAAATTAATCCCTCTAAGACCTTCTGTCCCGTGTCAGGACTCCTCTGTCTTTCTCTCTTTATTCTCACCATCTCAAAACGACTACAGCTGCCAGTTCTCCTCAGAACTGTTTGGTTTGGGAGCCACAATATAGACTCCAGCACACTGACGAGGCCTGAAGTCTCTGTTGCCCTAAAATATATCAGTGAACATCAACAAACCAAGGGCTGCAGGATCTACAACCCCAACCCTTCAACCCTGTGCTGTTCTCTTTCACTGTCATGGAAATAGATTTTTTTCCGAGTCAGCACACAAAGGCCCCGGGCTTTCATGGAGCTCCGTGTAAACTGTGATGATGCGACCAGACATGCCATGTAAATAAGACAAGGGAGAGATGGGTCAGAGCAGCACAGCCTGAGCAATAGAGTCGAATAGAGTCAGTAGAAGTTAATGGGTTTTTACAGTTCCACAGGAGGCTTGTTAGATTTGTGCTGAAGGTTTTTGCATGCATGAAATAACCTTATTGTCTTGAGTGGATTTTTTTGAAAATAATATACAGATATGTGAAAATGAAAAGTATGTCAGTTTTATCCCTAATAAAATGTGACCTATACTAGTTGATACTAAAAAAAATAATGTGTGCTTTATAAGCCACTGTACAAAAGTAGCTGTAGGGGTTTTCTGGGACAGCTGGAGCTTAAACTCACCTCACAATAACATTATTTGGCTTTCTTAATGAGACTCTATAATGTTCAGGAAAAGCGGGAATTTGTCTTAAGTCCAACTGAAACCTTTTCCAGTAATGACAGAGCAGCGAGGGCTGGGAAATGTCCTCCTCAAAAAGGCAAATCAGCCTGACTACAAAGAGGCGAGTAGTTAGAGGTCTGGAGAAATCCCCATCGTAAAACATACCCAGGTAATGAGAGTTGGCCAATTAATGCTGCCAAATTTGAGTCTGAAGCAGAGTTTAAACCAGGAATGTCTCAGCAGCTCCAACAGAAGCAAGTCTGCAGATATACAAAGAGAAGACTATCATGCTGTCGGTTAAACAAGCAGGAGAGAAACAGCATGAAGCTTGTGTGATGAAAAAAACCTGCTGCAGCATGTTTATAACAATGCTATGACATACTGTATTATTGAAATATGTCCAATAGTTTTCAGAGATCAGCTGGGCCTCCCAGTTTCTCTTTCATCACTGGACTGGATTGTTTAGAGTGAAAAACAAGCTCAACAAACAGACAACAAAAGAAATATAATGAAATCTGAGAATAGGCCAGAGAGAAGACAGAGCAGTAAAGCAGCAGTAGTGAGAAAGAGTACAATAATGAATAGAATAAGGTCGGGACGGGCCGCGGTCGGCCCCGGAAATGGACGACCCCAGCAGGCATCCATTCATATCCACCCCATTCAGCCTCCACTGTTATTCTTCAGGGTCAGTGGCTGTTGCTGAAAGAAAAATACTGGCAGGCCAGCCAGTCAAGCATGAGCGGGGCTGACCTACAATTTGACTGTCATCATTACCTAATGCTGTGAACGCAGGGCGGAGGGGGAGGCAGGCGAAGCAGCGAGACACGGCTCTCTGCTCGGATACAAGCAAAGGCTTCTACTGTAGCTCCATTTATTACGTCTCTGTATGTGAGTCCAAGTAAGACTGAGCTGTCTGCAAAGAACACAATATATATATATATATATATATATATATATATATATATATAATGCTAAAATTTCAGGGCTTCTTGTAGACTGCATCTTGTACTACTTCAGCGCTATCTAGATGACAAACGACCTAATCTGTTTAGAGTGACTGAAGGGGATTACAGTCAGCAACACTCTTGTCTTCCTCCTTCTGTCATGGTGTCTCTCAGCACAAGCGCTCGGCCCACTAAACATCTGCTGCTCAGTGCTTATGACCCGACCCCACCTGCTTCGTGTGATTAAGGTCAACGGTGACTCCAGAGCTGTCAAAGAACTTCAGGACTGACTTTTTACAATCTGTGAATTAAAAATAAAAACACATCTGGATTTTATTTCTTCCTCAAGAGCAGAAATTGTGATAAATATGTGGAAAAGATTAAATAAAATGACAATAGTGTTGTGTTTACATTGTTTTGTCTCTCAGCTGGAGAACGGTTGCCTCCTCAGTGCTGCCAATGCAGCGTACGTCAGAACGTGTCTGATGCCCAACGGAAACGGCGTGGCGACAGGCAACATCCCCGCCTCCTGCCCCGACGGACTCCCCAACCTACAGGACCCCCAGAAATCTGGATTTTTCCTCTGAGGGGGACGAAGGCCGAGTGTCAGAGGAGGTTGTAAGAAGGTACAGATGGAAATAGGAGTGAAAAAAGGAAACTTTCTCTGGATGTGACAACAGCATTTTGTATGGATTTATTGGAGGGTTGAAAAAGAAATTTACACTGTTTAGATCTGGTTCTCTTTTATAGCTTTTGTTTTGACGTCTCGCCACTTGGTCAGACGTCTACCTGTGCCACTCAGAAAACCAGAGTCACACAAGTGACCTAAAGAACAGCCTGCTAAAGAAAGAATCGGGAGGAGGAGTGTTTTTTTACGCCCCGCTGTGCGTTACCAGTAGTGCTCTCACTGAAAGTTTCCATGTCTGGATGAAGTTTGTGCTCTTTACCATCAGTCAGGTGTTTCCAGTTTGCTGACTTGGATTGTTGCTCTCAAGCCAAAACTCACCACTTCCTAATCTGTATATACACGTAAATGATGTCCTCAAGAGACGCCGTTACAGTCAACAACAACCGCTACCGTTTTATCTCGTTGACGCTCAAAATAACTGGTGACAAAACGTCCACAGAATCATGGTTTGTAAATCATGTAAAGTTTTAGTGCCATAAAATGAGACAGAAAATTGGAATATTTAAATAAAGTGGGACTCACTTTCATAATGAGCATCCTTCACATGACTGCTGACCGTTTTTTCCCTGCACTGATCAATTTACGATCCATTTCCTACTTTGCAAACGGCTGATGGTTGAAGTTGGATCCAGGCTAAAATTATCTTAAAGTTTCAGAGATGTAAAAAGCCTTTATATCTTGTTTGACAGTTTATTTATCACAGAAAGCAAGTAGTTGATTTATATTTGATTGTCGTCATGTAGACAGACTCGTAGTATTTTAACAGAGTTAACTGAACCAACAGCTGCCTGGAAAGTCTGAAATATTTTACCTTCAGATTCATGGTGTGCAGCGCTTTGAAAAATGGTCTTCAGTCAAATCACAAGTAAAGATTTGAAACGTGTAAAACCACAGTTGGAGATTTAAACTGTCTCTACACTCTGCAGTATTCAAAAGGGAAAAATAAAAACACTCACAAACGAGAATAACTGTTACAGAAGTGTAAGAACGGGCTGAACATGCTCCGTATGTAAATGAGAGGAATATTTTATACTAACAGCTACGAGACACCAACAGATTATTTCACCATCCGTGCTTGTTTGTCACAGATGTAGGCTTCATAGATCCGTCCTGGTTCTTACATGTCGACAGAAAAGCATTTCATTCTTACCGTAAATGTTGTTGAAGTGAGATTTAAAGAGGTGGGAAAAAAAGGATGAGCTGTTGAGAGCTTTTTATTTATAGCTGCCACCACAGACAAACCACGTTGCCTCTGTGGCAGTGGCATCCCAACGTTTATCCTAATGCTGCATTTTAGCCCGTTTGAGGTTTACAACGATGTTGTGCACTTACATGTACGTTACAGACGTAATCATGAAAAGGATCTGATTCGTTTGTCAGTGGCACTGAAATCAAACATCAGAAAGCATTTTTGTTTCCTGACCGGAGACAGTGTGAAAATCTCCCGTTAATGCCTTTGTCTCTGCGGCCTCGGCCTGTCAGACTCCCACTTCCTCCAACCTGCAGCCGTGTCGTGCGGGAAACACTGAATGCACTTACACTCACACAGTCATCCATTAAGGACCTAATTGTAAATAATTGATTACAACTGAAGGCAGAAGAGGAAGTGCATAAAAGTTATTTTGTTTTCCTGTCATAACAAAGTAGATTATTATTGAGATGATAATCAAATGTGGGGAACAGGAGTTGGAATCCTTTTTTTACGTTCATATTTGGCAGTAATGCATCAGAGCCAGAAAATCCAACCTGTCTGATTGACAAACTTTTCAGTTCCCATATTTTTAATAGTGATGTTTATGTTTGAAATTCTGGTGCTCATTTATTATCAGTATTAGCTTGCGACTCAAACTACACCCTGCTCAGATTTTCTTCTTAATGTTAAAGTCGAGAAATGTCCCTGTTGGGTTGTGGTATCATAAAAGAGACACTGTGACAGACCATACACGCTGCTCCTGAATACTGTTCTGTATCTCTGTTGGTTCTGTTTGATGTCAGACACTTCAACAACAACAAAACAGATCATAACCTCGACTCATGTCCTGTCAGACCAGCCGGAGCAGGTGGGACACGTGCAGCTTCTTACTCCGGAAGTAGTAATTTACACGCATGGATACGTTTCCATCACACGGTTTGTGGTTTCACACCCAATCAGTTGTCGTCTTTTATGCTCGTAAACAAGCAGTAAACAGTCTGATTTTGGTCAAAAACGCGAAGAAGCCGGGAGATCAACGACAGACGAGACAGCATTTAGCATTTAGCACCGACTCAGAAACCAAATGAGAAACGTGAACACACGTGTGTCTGTAGTTGCTCCGTTGTTGAATGTCTTGTGTAAAACTGTAAAGGAAACATGAAGCTTTTATTTCACTACAAAAAGGTGCTTCAAAGTCATATTGGTAGCATTAGCTGACGACAAACATCACAACAACAAAATGCATTTACAGATTTGCCTCTTGTTCATTTTCCGTTAACTGTTTTTGCATTTTTTTTGTAAACTGTCTTTTATTGAAAAACAGATTATTTAAAAACAGTTGTGGGAACAAATGCTGTATGAAGAAGAAAAACATTTATAACTCGTTTTTCCAAACTAAAACAAAAGAATGGTTGTGTGTGTAAATAGTGTGTTTTTAATGGCGTTGTTGCAAGCACTACTTTAAAATAACTGCTCTTACAAACTCTTTTCTCCAGCACTGAAAGTAGTCTTGTAGAAAAAAAGCATTTTATGACTCCATGTTGTATGAATATTGTTCCCAAGAGTCGTGTGTTTTATCTTTATGTCCAGTTTGAAGACACTTTAGCTCAAAACGATACGGTGCCATAACAGTAAGACGTACTGTGTTCAGTATTTGAAGAGATACAGTATATTTCAAAACACTACATTTTACGTAAAGAAAAGTCTTCTACTCTCTTTAAAATACACTTTGTCCACAGATTTGAAGTGAAGCCAAACTCTTCGTACGCTGTTTTGTCGTGGTTCATTTTTTAAAAGGCACACAGACTTTATTTTGCTACTTTTCTCACTGAAGGTTGTAGTTGTGCGTGAAAAATATTTTTAAAAATGCAGTTTGTCTCTGAGCCGTGTGTTGAAATGTGCTCTTGGGTCCTGGAAATAAAGGATTTTGTGCAATCACACTGAATCGTTGCCGCTTTTCTGTGTTAATACAGTTTGTTTTGACGTCTCCTGTCTTTTCAGAGCCTGTAGTCCCCCCTCCTCTTCCATCACCTGACTTCCTCAACCCCCCCCCCCCACACACCCCCGAGCTGCTCCTCATTCCCCAGTCAGCCCCCAGTCAGAGTACAGATAGCAGCCAGCCAAACCTCAATGCTGAGGCCGCTGAAGGGTTTGACCTCTGACCGTCAGGAAAGGAAAGTTAGGTAAGAAATTATGAGGAAAGTATGTTGAATGCTGAGATTTGCAAGCTACGTGTAGGTCCTGTCAAATACATTTCAGAATGATCATCTGGTCAGCTCAGGTGCTGCGGGTCTTTATTACTTATTCCTTACATTTATGCTGATTCTAATATTTCTGTTAAAAGACTTGGCCATGTTGATTTGTCTGGTAATTTCTGCTAAAGATACATTAATGAAAAAACAGTTATAACTTACCAAAATAAAAGCAGGAAGCAGCAGACAGTAGAGGAAGCGCTAAATAAATTGATTAAACTTAATCAACACACATCTTCAAGTGTGTGGATGGACACAAATGTGACATGTAGGAGCCGAACTGCTCAGAGACTTTAAACACTGAAGTGACGCACGCCATCGGCAACCTGAGGAGGCTTTTAGCTTCTGTCACTGAACCCAGCACACACAGCACCCTCCTCCATTTCCACCCCTCCTTTCTTACGCTTTTTGCACCAGCAAATGTGTGAACTTGCGCCCGGCCGAAAGCAAACAAAACACACTGATACCAGACGTGATCCGCTGGAGACCGAAAGGACCGACTCACACACATCAGATACTGAACCGGAGCTTTAAGTGTTTTCTCTAAAAAGCTTCTTAAGGCACATTTGGATCACCTGGATTTTTACAAAGTAACCCAAACAGCCGTCACCTCCCGTCAACAGTGACGAACCTTGTTAAGAATGAAGCCTCCCTCAAGAATGTGGGCTGAGAATAAAAGAGGTCAAACAGGATCCATTTTTCTTTTCTTTATGTTCTGAACAGTTTGTGCTCCTGTTCTCCTACGTCTGAATTCCTTTGTGCATTTTATCACCTTTTGAGATTTCTGCATCCTGGAGATCAAAATGTATTCAGAGAAAGATTTTGAAAAATAAAAGCCCGTCTTTGAAATGTCATCCTCAGACTGGCTTTTATTAAACCTAAATCTCCCATGCTTACTGCCATGATTTTTAATGCAACAACGCAAACTTAGGGAGAACGAGGAGCTTCCTCTCCGAGTGCAGAACGCTGTCTGCTGCCGACTTTACATCTTTAATGACCCACCCGGAATCATTTATGAGAGTTTTTCTTCTCCCGCAGTCTTCAGCCGGTTAACTTTGCCTGCTTGTGACGTGATCAATCATCCAAGCAAGATGTTGTGTGTCCCACTTTAGCTTCCTCGGGCCGCTGCGTCACACAGCCCGCCGCCACAGCAGACCCACTGGGAGAGCTCAAAGCTCACGGAGGACCATGAAGCAGTAGCTGAGGGCAAATACGCTGTTGTTGTGTTGGTCACTGAGATAATTCATCACATTACAAACTCCTACAAACCACCAGGCAGATGACTCACACTTTTCTCTATAAATCTATGAAAGCAGCAAGAACAAGATAATGTTCCTGTGCTGCAACAATCTGGACTGTTAGACTACTGCACACCTCAGGTAACGCCACAAAAAATGGAAGAAATTAGAGAATGAGTCCTTTGACTACATGTTGAAATGTGACTTCTTTTAAATATTAAAATCTCAAAATTTGTTATAATTTCGTACTGAAGATGTCTCTAATTGAGACTGAAATGCGCACAGAGCACCTCAGCATCCTGTATTTGTCCTGAGTTCCAGTATTGAACATGTCGATCAGGAGTTTCTCTGGTCTGAGCGTCACTCCTGCTGCATAGAAAAGATATGAAATATTTAATGACCATCTATAACCACTCAGGCCTTTTCCCTGATGGAAAATATGGACACTGTGCTGTTTCTGTGTGCCGAGTGCACAGCTACTGACCTGCTTTCAAACTATTCAGGATGACTCTCTAAACTGTTTTATTAGCACCAAACCTGCAACATGTTCAGAATATTTTGCTCTCTTGGTATCCTACATTATGATAACGACTTCCATCCGCCCGAAAATAAACAACATAACAAAAAGCTGCATTCAGATTTAGAACATTTGAATCAAAATAATTTTATCTTTCAAATTTGAATTGAAACCTTCGTCTTCAAAAAGATCCCTGAATTTTTCACTCATAATATCCTGAAACGCTTTCTGTTGGCGTTTCTTCTTTTCCCCTAAAAGCTCCGAAGCCCTGATTGATCGCTGACAGATTGATTTTGTCCATCTTGATTATTTTCTTTTCCTTTTATTCGCCTATACGCAGAGCTGCAGCAGGAAACAGCGCTCTCTGTCTCTGCACACTCCGTCTCCACCCGTCGAGCTGTCAGTGTGCATTACGTCCACCCCAACACACAGGTAGCCCTGCACTTCCTCTGCTCTCCCCCCTGCATCAAGGTAAAACACACTCCTGCTCACTGACAAAGAAGCTCCGTTAGGGGACGATGAATAATGAACATGAACTTTATTTGTAGCAGCGCTTCACAATAACACATACAATGTGTTTTATAGTTAATTAGACATGAATAAATAAAACAGGAATTCAATACGGAGAGAGGACAAATTTTATATTTTGAAAGATCTCCTGTTTTTAGCCGAGACCTTGGTGTGACCGCAGCCATCTGATTTACATGAATTTATCACCTTTAGATCTGAACATCTCTGACTGACAGACAAGGAGGCTTTTAGGGATGAAACAACCTCCACCTCCCATCGGTGTAACACAGATCTAAGCGCCGACTCCCAGCAGACTGCACCAACACTCAGAAACAGCTCTGATTAGTGACACATTCAGAGTGTCATAACATTTGAAGGAGAGATCAAGTACATCAGAAACATTTTTGGGGAAATCTGCTGACATTAAATACATTTAGACTATAATACACCCGGCCAACACCTGTTTTATTTTGAAAGTTACTTTCCTTTAGTGTCTGTTTTGTGTTACACCTTGCCTTGTTCTGAGGATTGAGGTGGAGCAGGATGGGCAGATTGCCAAGCTGGAGCCGAGGGTGAGTGTAACGTGCTGGATGGAGGACCAAGGCCGGACTGCAGTAGGTTGGTTACTGGTTCTGGCCTGTAGCTCATTTTCCCAGGGGGTTCCTCCCCCATTGCCATAGTGCAACTAACAGCACTGAGAGGTTGTGCCTGGATATTCCGCCTTTGTCAATGTCCTGTAAACTATTGCTCTGAAATTGTATTTTCTGGTTGCAATCTTGCAACTCATTGGCCAGAGACGTTCAGTGTTTCTCGTTGTCCTGAAACTCATTGCACTACTAGGTCTCCCTACTTTTTCCAGGACTGTAGTTTGTTGCTGCTACAGGAAGAAGACAATATGAAGAGGACAACATGAAGAGGAAAACATGAGGAAGAAAACATGAACAGGACATCATGAAGTGGACAACATGAAGTGGACATCATGAAGTGGACATCTTGAAGAGGACTGCAGCTTGTGTCTCCTGTCTCTACGAGGTTCCATCGTCTACGTTCTGCAGTTCTCTGCTCTTCAAGGTAAAAACAACAAACCTCAATTCAAACTTCTTTCTGTTCCTCATTTAACTTTGATATTTCCTGTTTGTTCTTTTTAAAGTCACTTCCATCTTTTTTGTCTCATTTGTGCTTCACCGCTTCCTCTTCTCCTTCTTGCCCTGCAGCCTGCTCCTTCTCCTGCTCTGCTCCTTCTCCTGCTCTACTCCGGTTCCTCGGCCTGTTTCACCTCCCTTCCTTGTTTGTTACCTGTTTCTACCTCCTGATGTCTCCTAACGTGTCTTTTACTGTCCGTTCACCTGCTTCAGTTTCCTCATCGGCCTCAGTTGCCGTCACCTGCTCATCTCATCACATTGATTATACATGTTTTTGTCTCTCCTCCCTAGTTTTCAGTCTGTGGTGTCTCCTGCTACGTCCGTCCTTGTGTCCAACCCTGGGACCTGTCGTGGATTTTCAGTTCTTCATCCATACGTCAGGTAAGCAAGACATTTTCACCAGATTTCAGCCCCTCTTCTAAAAACCTGGCTCAATTGACATGGATCAAGTTAAAAGGTCACAGGTGGTGTGTGTGTGTGTGTGTGTGTGTGTGTGTGTGTGTGTGTGTGTGTGTGTGTGTGTGTGTGTGTGTGTGTGTGTGTGTGTGTGTGTTTAGCTGCAGGTCTCTGTGGTCGACTGTCCTGACCTTTACTGAGTGTCGGTGTTCACCCTGCAGGTTTCGACCTCAGCGTGAAGCTCAGGTCAAACCACCACAGAGTGTCTGTGTGGATCACATGTTTGACTGACAGCTCACTGCAGCGTCCACCCAACTCTGAGCCGTAACACACAATACACACTCGGGTTTCAACCTTCTCTGGATAAAAAATAATCTGCTGTAATATCATTAAACAGTTTGTGTCACAAAAGGGCCAAATAATGTTTGTTCACACTGAATGTAAACATGTCAGCGTGTAAACAACTGAAGGGACTCTGTTTACTCTCTGCTGTGATTCTGTTTGACAGGGTGCATTGCTTCACTGATCATCTTCACCCGCACGGTTTGACCTTTAACCCACACACACACACACACACACACATACACACACCCCACCGGTATGTGTGTGTATGTTACCTGGTCCTCCATGTCAATATGTCGGAACAGGTTGGATCAGTGCGTTTGTTTTGGCGACCCTGGCGAACCAGGTGGGTGGAGAGGTCGTCAAATATTGATGCCAGAAGCAAAAGCGACCAACTGTGCTCCTCTTTGAAGGAGCAGAAAACTTTCTTTACGAAGTTCATTACTTTAAGTTTTATAGTTTTGTTTTTAACTTTGTTGGTCCTCATTTCTAATGTTAAGTCGGTAACTTTTGTTTGTATTGGAACTCACGAAAGGACTGTGGTGCATATCAAGCATTTCATTTTCTCCCCACTTGTTCAAGGTTTTTGGTCATTTTCTGTGAATTTCAGCAACAAAATCTGGATTAAGAAATGATGATCTGCGCTTTATAGAAAATCCTGGCAATTCCTTAATATTTTTTGTTCAGAAACCTGTCGAAGTGTTATACTAAACAAATATCCTCTCTGGAGTTTAAAATACATCGAAAATAAACAAAATATGTAGAAGAGAAAAGAACAGAGCCAAACAACTGAAGCCTTCATGGGACCAACAGGTATATAATACTTTAATGCAGTTTGTGTTCATTTGACAGGTTTGTTTCCCTGTTTGTTGTGTTGGCTTTGATATGATGATGTTGAATAATTCAGAGTATTTTCAGCATCCTGCCGCTGTTTTGGTTGTTTTCCTTTTTTCAGTTTTCCAGGAAGCTGCTGAAGCTCACAGATCTGCCTGACCTAAAAGCTCTGACATCTCAGGGGACGATCACACGCTGAGCTGCCAGAAATACTATGTGTGTGTGTGTGTGTGTGTGTGTGTGTGTGTGTGTGTGTGTGTGTGTGTGTGTGTGTGTGTGTGTGTGTGTGTGTGTGTGTGTGTGTGTGTGTGTGTGTGTGTGTGTGTGTGTGTGAGCTCGTCAGTCCAGACTAGAGAGCAGAAACACAACCTCGACCTAGTTACTGAAAAAACAAGCAGAGGAGGGTTCAAGGAAAGAAGATTAGAGCAGAAATACAATATAAAAGCTTTTTCTTGAAAAAAGAGGAGGGAGAGATGAAGAGGGGAGAGCTGAGACAAATCGTCAGAGAGGAAGAGAAGAAAAGATACAACAGAGCAGATGACGAGTAAAGAGGGAGACGGATCAGTTATTGAAGATTGAAAAATGAGAAGAAACGAGTCGGGAAAGAAGACATGACAATAAGAGGAAGGGAAGAGGAGGAGATAAGAGCTGAAACATGGGAGGAAGAAGAGCAATGAATAGAGACGAGGAGGAAAAACACAAAGCAGAATATGGAGAGACAGAAGAGAGATTAAAGGGAAGAAGAGTGGTGATGAAGAGGACATTAATGTGAGGGGAAGAGGACAGGAGAGGAAGAAGAGGAAGAAGACAGGAGGAAGAGGAACAAAACAAGGAGCTGGGAGGAGGAAGAAGAGAAGAGAGGAATGTTGGTTTGGAGGTCACAGCCTCCCTCCTGTTGGTCTGATGGATCCACACTGACAACCAGAGACCACTGGAGACTGTGTGTGTGTGTGTGTGTGTGTGTGTGTGTGTGTGTGTGTGTGTGTGTGTGTGTGTGTGTGTGTGTGTGTGTGTGTGTGTGTGTGTGTGTGTGTGTGTGTGTGTCCTTGCACACCTCTCTTTTACCCACTACGTTGGGCTCTGTCTGGAAATACACACTCACTTACACACTCACAGAGGTCACACAGGACGTATCACAGAGCAGGGCCAGTATCCCAAATACCAGTTCAGACTGGTTTACTGTCCATCAGTCAGACTTATTCGAAGCTTGTTAGCAGGAAGTAGTTAACATGAAATGTAGTACTGTAGTAGTACATGTAGTACTTGTTCAGTTTATGATTGCACTCCTCCTTCTGCGTCATCTCTTCTTCTCCATTCTAAATAACAGCAGTGCGTCTCCCCTGCAAAAATTTGCCAAATTGTCTATGGAGTTCTGAACTGAACTGAAGTTGTGCTCCAAAGTAATTAAAAAATTGAGACGATGATGTCGACGGTGATGACGGACACGATGACAGTCACAGTGGAGATGACAGCAGCGATGATGTTTATTCAGAGGAATGGCTTCACACTTGGCGAGGAGTCGTTAATGTCATCGCATGTTGGACATGTGTGATGTCATTCATCCATTGGACCTGTTAAACCAGTTGGCATCATGCTATGTGTGATGCTGCAAAGTGTGGCATTTGTAAAGAGTTCTTTAAAGTCCTATTTTGTATTTTACTATCAATTTAATGTCAATCAAGAAAGAAAAAGTCATTTTTTTTAACAGCCCGACAGCTCCAGGTAAATTTGGAGTTTCTTTCCTTCATGATTAATTAACATTGTCTTTTATTAGAAATTGAATTTGATGTCATGAAGTGCAGGAAACGTGTGTGGATACGTTTCATTACTTCCTGTCCTCTTCACACGCTCACACCATGGGCTTCTTAGTAGTAACAGTAGTTAGCTGTCACGTGCAAAACTCGATGACAGCATCCATCACTGTCTGTCAGATCTCAGATCTGAGGACCTGATTGAGGACCGGTCGGCGGCAGGGACAATCTGCTCCAGCCGGCCTCTGCAGCCTCCCTCCCTGAGTCACAGCTGCCATGTTGGATCTGAGGAGGGGCGCGAACAAGCTGCCGCGCTGCACCGCCACCGACACATTTATTAACACCTTCGTCCGTCACACTCACACATATTCACACATACTGTATCAGTTTATGCACACAGTTCACCGACTGCACACCGTCTCTCATTTTGTCAGCTGTTATGTTGTAAATAAATTTGAATTGACTTTATAGGACGGAGGCATGAGTGGCTCAGTGTGATGATTGACAGCTGATGGGCGGGTCCTGTCTTCGGTGTGTAACAAGTTGTGTGTTTGTGTCTGAGTGTGTGAAACCCACTAAATTCTTCTAGTAGCAAAGTACATGTACACGTATTACTATAGTACTACTGCGACTGGCCTATACTTTTACTGGTGCTACCATACTTACTACTACAACTACTACTGTTAGTACTGCTGCTACTGAAATAGTAGTAGCAGTAGTGGTAGTACTAGTGGGGTACTTTAAAACTGCTTGTATATGTGGTATTACTGTGTTGTTGCAAATGCCACTTGTATTTGTAAGTACTGCAAGGATTCTACTGCCTACGCAACTATATAAACTATATGTTTGTCCTAATGTACTTCCACCATTACATACCACTATGAGTACTCATGGTACCACTAGTACCATTTATGCTGTTAATACTCCCTGTTGCTTACAAGTAATGATGCCACAACCACTACTTCTAAAACTGTTCCTACTGTCAGTGGTATTATTACTACTACTACTACTACTACTACTATTACTACTACTACTACTATTACTACTACCACTACTACTACAGTTCTTCAACTACTGCTGGTGCTAGAACTACTATTACTACTACTGTTACTATTTAAGCAACTACTGATACTTCTATTGTTAGTACAGGTACCTCTCCTACAACCATTGTCGCTACTACTAATATTACTGTTTAAAATTAATTTAAAAGTATTATCTCTGTTGTTATGGTATTACTACATGTACAACATGCGATTGTTCCTACTGCTTCTACTATAAATGTTATTAGTACCACTGCTGCTGCCGCTGTCCATAAAGGAGTCAGTAATCTGCTGTCCTGCTGTGCTGCCTCTGTTTTCCAGCAGACCTGCTTCGCCCCCTGCTGGTCGGCAGTGCAAACTACAGTCTTGAGTTCAACCCACCTGAGCTGCTCACAGCCTGCGGTATGTACAGATTTGCACTCTGCTTCTCCCCAGCTGTTTCTTAAGAAGTGGTGCATTTACAGCTTTGATGTTATTAAGCATTTGTTCCTGCGGACGTTATACGCTCTTCTTGTAAACAGCTTTAAATTAATGTGATGGAATTGTGTAAAATGTCCAAATGGAGACAGTAGAAAACCCAATCAACCAGCAAAAGTGAGGGAGATAAATAAGGAGTCCAACTTTAATGTTCGCAGCAGCGGCGGAACACAGAGGTAATCTTCATCCACGGGGATTAACGATTAGCGTCTTCATTGAGACTGCTTTCATGTGCTTCACTGTCAGGGTTTCTGTCTTACTGTAATCCTCCTGCTCTCTGATCGTCTGACGGCCGACAGCACAGCTGGGCCCGTAAAACACACCAGCTGTCCTCAGCTGGACACATCTGGAGCAGGTAGTAGTGGAGGTAGCAGAAGAAGATTAGTGGTTGTACTTTCAAAAATATATGAAGTGGTGATTTTACAGTTTGTACTCTCAGAACAGAAACTGAAATCTGGGTCCAAATACAGTAAGCTGATACAGAGGATCATGAATGTGATCATAAATTATATTATTTATTGTAGAGATCCAAGATTTTTCCTAAATCAGGTGCCGGGGACCTCAGAAACTCCTCCAATAATCATATTAAGTGTACTGGTCACCAAAGTAGTTTCCAGCTGCTGTTATTGTACAGGCTGCTTTGAAACCGGATCCCTGCAAGACACCCAATATCTGTGAGAGGAAACACGACTGTATCATCAGCAGCACTGTGTGCAGGGAACATCTCAACGGTCTGCAGCGTGTTACAGTAATTCACCACACCATTAAATCTTCCCCTAATTTACAGATTTATTTCTCCATTTACGTGCTGCATGTTTTGTATTCTGTTTTAATTGTGAAACTGAATATTGTCTGTGTTTTTCTCTACACATTTCGCCTCCTGACAGTCACAGCGGTTCAACACAGACCAGACGCATTAGCCACACTCATTAAACATATGGCATCCGCTGTGTCCCTGAAGGTCTGTCTCTTAATTCGTTTAATGATGCCGTCATGTTTCTTACTATGTCTGCAGACGTTCGTTTAATTTCAGCATTCGTCAAGAAACAACATTCAATGACATTATAGACAATGCAATTATAATCCAGGAAACAGTTGCTTATAGATTTGATTTTACAATGACTTTGAGTATCTTTGTAATGCTACTTAATAGATAATAAATATCGTACTATCTCCTTGAGTTTGACAGCTGCTTTGTGCACCTGCTGCACAAATTCAGATTTTACATATACAACACGTGATGAGTTCACAAATAATGATGCATTTGTAAGATCATTTTTAACCAAAAGTAAATAAATTAGTTAAAATCAGCAGCCAAACACTCAAATGTCACTCAAACATTAATATAACTGCAAAAGTTGCCCATTAGGTCGGTTTTTAAATCCTATTTTAGCCTTTTTTTTTTTTTACTGGCTTTACTTATATCAGAGTATTTTTACATGGTGACTAAACTTGTACTGAAGTAAATGACCTAAAGTCTCACATAAATTCCAGTTTTTTAGGAAAAATATGAACTAGACATGACCCGACAAATCTCCCCGAGCCCTGTGCCCCCGTTTGCCGACTAAAGAAACGGCACTTGACTCAGCAAAATGCCGAACAGAATTTGGGTTAAAGAGCTGCAGGACAAGTTGGGCTTGGAGCTCCGATTCCTGGGTTAATGGAGGTGGTTTATCTGGGCTGGGGATTTGGACGTATTAGTGTAATCTTTCTCTCAGTGACCAACAGGTCTCCTCATCACCTATCCAATACATCTCAGCTTCATCCTACAGATGACAGTAAATAATGTCACATCTGGGCAGCAGCTCTCCTCAGATCTCAGCAAAGAGTCACAACTTCATCACCGGAAAACAACCCGATTTACTCACTTTAATTTAATTTAAGTTGAATATTTTGTTTTATTTTTGATCCACAGGTGTCAACTCAAGGATTTAAACACTAAACGCAGCCAATACATTTGAGCACAGTATCAGATTCACGACCTCGACATTATTTACTCTCGTCAGGAAGCAACAAAAACAGGAAGTTGACCAGCCGATGTGGAACAAAGTGAAGTTTTATCAACAAGAGCAATCAAATTAAGAGTAAAATTAAAACTCCGCAAACATGATAATAATATATTTAATTGCACATTAATATTTGCATTATACGGTGTTTACAAGGTGACAAACAACATGAATCTTAAATTTGTACCACAGTAAACAGTTCGAATATGTATTTTAGTTTTTATATAAAAAAAAAAGATTCAACCTGCCTCTTTACATTTCTTTAATGTTTTTTCTTGCCACAGACGCTCATCCTGATAAAAAGGTGGAACAGAGAAAGAAAGCCCAGCTCTCCGCTCCACCTTTTTGTGATTAAATGTATGAATCTATAAATAAACGGGAACGACACGGAGATAAACACCGCTGTGCCTGCAATCAATCAAATCTGTCCAGACCTTCTAATTCTCAGCTCTGTGGCCCAGTTTGGCTTCAATCTCTTAAAGCTGCGCTCTCATAACCTCCCCCCACACACACACACACACACACAGCATTGCATGGTGAATAATTGACGAGCTCTCCCTCCCTCTCTTTCTTCCTCCCCCCCTTCTGTGTCTCTTTCCATCACACTCTGTCTTTGTGGTGTCGCTTGTCGGGTTTTCCAGGCCCTCCCTCGCCTCCGTCACGTCCACTTTCCACCTACCGCCGGCTGGATGTTGACGACTGTCATCAGGTAGAGCCGGAGGAGCAGCTGCTGGTAAGAATAAACCTTTAAATTATAACAGGAGAGTGGACAATGTTTGGGGCTTTTACAGGACATCACGCAGGGAAGATGCTCTTTTTATTCTCGCTCCGTCTCATCTCTTTTTATCTCTTTATTCAGCACAATAATATTCTGACGAAGACTTTATGAAAGAAGAGAAACAAGCGTGTTGAACATCTGTTTAGCTGCTTTTTACTTCATATGCAATAAGGACGTTTTTATTATCATCTCTACGAGAAGTTAGGACACGAAAAGAACATTTCTGTGACCAGTTTTCCATCTTCAAGACAGTTTTAATCATCAGACATGGAAGCAATTTACCTCCTGTTTTCATCAGGAATGTTCTCAGATCAATAAATGGTTCTGGTATCATATTGAAAAGCATTTTTCACATGTTTTTATGTTGCACTGGGTAGGATTTGTTTGATGCTCTTAACATATGAGTGGTTTTTTTGTATTTTGTTGCTGCGTTTCTGCCATTTAATCTTTTCTGTTATATAAAGATAAATGAATAACATCTTGAAACTTGATTTTTTTTGTGTGTAATTCATCACATTAAACATGGACTATTCATTTTTGCTGTAACACGGATTCACTTACTCCGAACAGCTTTGACAAAAAATTCAGAGTCCCTGTTTACTGTGATTGATTAAACGATTTGAGCAACGGTCTTCCGCTTGATTTTTATGTTATAGGAAATAAGTAGAAGCTCAAAGCTGCCTGAAACAGGAAGAAAATCAAAAACTGTGCAGCTCACCTTCAGAGCTGATCACAAAAACAGGAAGTTTACTGGAATCGTCTCTTAATAAAGGGGTTGAAATTTTGACAAACATGTTCTTTCTCACGCTGCGTTCAAACTGTTTGCAGTAAAAGTTGATATGTTCCACACAGGACTGTTAATATCTCCAGAGAGCCGACGAGAGCCATGAAGGACTTAGTGTTGCTCCTCCTGCTGGTGACGGAGGCGTCCTCCAGGTCTCACAGCACCTGGTGTGAGCTTGGCTGTGACTGTCGTGGAGATCTCAGGTTCACCATCTGCTCCCGAGCCCTCTTCACCCAGCTGCCCAGCAGAGTCCCCACCGCCACCGAACTGCTCGACCTGTCCGACAACCACATCTCCGTCATCCCCGCGCGCTCCTTCAGCAGCAACCGCAAACTCAGAGTGCTGCTGCTGCCCAACAACAACATCAGCACGGTGGAGGACGGCGCCTTCTCTCAGCTGGAGTTCCTGCAGAAGCTGGACCTGAGCTGGAACCGGATCTCCACCCTGACGGAGGGGTTCTCCTCCGGCCTGGCCTTCCTGCGGGAGCTGCAGCTCGCCCACAACCGCCTGACCCACCTGGACAGCCGCTGCTTCCTGCACCTGGACGGCCTCCAGAGGTTAAACCTGACCTGCAACAGCATCCAAACCATCCAGGTGAGGTCCTTCTCCTCCATGAGCGGCCTGCGACAGCTCCACTTGGGGGGCAACCGGCTGGCGTCTCTGAAGAGCGGCATCTTCTCCATGCTGCGCTCCCTGGAAGTCCTCAACCTCGCCGGGAACCAGATCAGTGAGATGGAGACGGCCGTCTTCAAGCCACTCAGTAGCATGATGTTACTCAACCTGGCTGGCAACCAGATGTCCACCGTCTACTTCAAGACCTTCCTGAGCATCCACACCTACAGCACCCACATCCTGCTGGAGGGGAACCCCTGGAACTGCGACTGCGACCTGCAGAGAGTTTTCCGGAAGCTGCGCAGCATCCAGAGGCTCTTCCTGGACGACTACTACAACCTGACCTGCAAAGTGCCGCCCGTCCTCCACGACTACCTGCTGACGCACGTCGACACCGAGCTGTGCATCGCCGAGACGGTAACCGTGCTCATCATTACCGTCACCGTGGTGATAACCGTGCTGGCCGCCATGGTGATGGCCGAGAGGACGAGGAAGAAGAAGAAGAAGGGGAAGCACTGGACGCAGCAGGAGGATCTGTCAGATGAGTCGGACTACTGAAACACATCTTTCTCTTCTTCTCTTATTGTTCGATATGAATCACAGTTCAGCCTCGTTCTGTCTTTTACTACGCTGTATTTCCTCCGTACAGGTTTCATACTCTGCCTCGGCGAGGCTGCTTAAATCCCACATGAACATCTGCTTGCCTGGAAAGAGATTTCACATTCTGCAGTTCATCATTGTCGGATTCTCGCTGGAAGGACTTTCCATCTGCTTCACACCACAAAGCTTCCTTTTAAACGCAGACCACACAGGGAATTATTCCACAACATCTGCTTCATACAAAACATGTCAAATGCAGTAAATGTATGGAGATTTTCCCCCAACGTTAACATCTTAATATTAAAAGGTTTAGTGGTGAATATGTTTTAACATGAATGGATGTCCTGATGTTAAAGCAGTGGGTGTTTGTTGTTTATGTCCCTGATGTTAGTCCGGCTGCAGGAAATATTAAAGGGGATGTTCTTTAAGAAAAATTGTCACAGCTCATATTTTGTATTTTTAGATAGAAAAGCAGCTCCAGAAAGAAACAGCTTTTAGCTCAACCGTCCTGATGCAGCGTGGACGTTTGCGGCTCCCCCTTACAGGTAAGAAGGTTTACTGCATTGAAAGTGTTTTACTTGAAGCAGCTTGTTGCTTTCTGGTGGGATAAATTTATGACAGCAACTCTTCTGGTCGTTTTCGAGGAGTCTTCGCCCACCTGTCTGGTTCAAATTAGCATCATTTACACTCCTGCTACTAAATACAGGGATGTTATAGTAAAACTGGCACATGTCCAATATAGTCTCGTGTGAAAAATAATTACGGACAAAAGTTTCCAGAAAAACAGGTTAGTGTGGTAATTGGTACATTTTCTAACAATTTTTTTTTGCCATACAGACATGGTTACTAATTTACATAAACTTAAGGGAATTTCAGAAGCTACATAAAGATTTACAGATGAGTGTGTGTAATTAAAATCTCTTTTATCCCTTTGGAACAAAACTGTCATGGTTCTGCCTTTTACTTTGGTGGGTTTACTGTTTTATTTTGAAATCACTTCACTTCCGGTGCTGTTTGTTTACCCGAAACCAGGTGAGTAGAGATCCAGCTTCAGGTGTGCTGTTAGGTACTCTCTCTTCTTGAATACTACAGCGACAGAAACAAATATTCATAGGTAATATATGAGCCTTTATGCTGTAGAATATAAGTATTAAATGTGTGTGTCTGTAAATATATTAGACTTGTATGAGTCTAATATATTTAAGCTCAGGTGAATTTTATTTTAATTATTGGTAAATATTTCCATATAAATCACGTATATTTTAAATATTGGTGATGGACATACTGTACATTGACATATATGAAGGATATTGAATGTCATTTAAATATGACCACACATTTTCTGGACTCCTTCACTTCTAAATCTAAATCTCAAAGTTATTAAAAGCAGAATCTGCAATTATTAAATATTTTGGTATGAGAAAGATCATTTTCTGTTTGTTAACTTAAAAGTAAAATACATGTTCTGTACCTCAAAACTGTACGAAGCAAATGTAAATGACTGAAATTCAGGAATGCAGTTCTCCGTTTCAGCCACAAGAGGGAGCAGTTTGATTTCTGATTCATACTGATTCTCCAATCAAATAAAAAACAGGAACGGTCAGAAAGTGAAACCTTTATTTTTATAAAAGCATCAGTAAATAAAACATATCAAGGAGAGATTTTACTTTGACTTGACAACTTACTACAACTTTACTTCATCACTATCTTTAACAGTAGAAAATGATTAATTTATGCAACTATTTTCTTCAAGTCTTTCTTTCTTCAGTTCATCGCTTTTCATCCCATCTTTGTTTGTCTACAAACAAAAGCTTTAATATTAAAAAAATAGAAATGCACCACATTGGGTTGGACAATCGTATAAAGTCACATTTCTTACAGCTGGTCGATAACTCTGTTAATCAGAGTCCAATTTGCAGTTAATATCAGCATAAAATATGACAACAAACCGGCTGGACATTTTTTATCAGCTTCGGAAAACCCAACATTTTAGTGCAGAAAACTACATTTTAGAAAACAGCCATTTTTTGTTTTTAAAAATCAGTCTTTTAAAATTCTTTTGTTTGTTTATTGTTGTGTTCTTTTGAGAAATCTTCTCTGTCGTGTCATGTTTTGCACTTCCTGAGTCGTTCATAACACTTTGTCAACCCGATTCAGAGTTTTTTAACGTTCACTGAATTAAAATTAAAATGCAGGTTTGGACCGATGACAAACTACTTTCCAGGCAGTTTCGTCTTTTCATTGTAAACAGGATGCAACAGCTGTGTCTTGCTGCCATTGAGTGGCGCCAGTGTGTAAAGTTGCCGAGTGCAGCTTTAGAAAATGGGCTTACTTATAAAAAATTAAAACGTCCCGTCTCACATCTTTGTTGTTTCATCCGTGTAACAAATCTAAAAAGCTCTTAAGTCCTCAGTGAAGTCAGTAATCTACATGTGTTCCTATTCCTTCCTTCATTCTTCCTCTTTGCTTTTCAGAGGTTCTTTGGCCTGGAGCGCCGTATCGGAGCCGACAGACTCGTCGTCGTTGTCGATGTTGTCGTCGTCATCGTCGTCCATCTCGTTGGTGATGTATGAGCCTTTATGTCTGGACAGGCACCACATCAACACAGCAATTACACAGATCAGCAGCAGCAGCACCGCACTGACGATTGCTGCAAGGGTGGAGGAACAACATCCAGAGGGGGAGGTGAGATCGGAAATCACACATTTAATGAATGTATTTTTCACACATGGTCATCAGTTTTCCATCATTCTGTGTCTGGACTCCGAAGTGGGTCCCTCTTTCAGTTTTTAATTATATCACTTCTAATACATTTATATAACACAATAAAGTTAGTCCCAAAATTTCGGTGTGAAAACCTAATTGGAGAAATAAGTTTCCATGAAATTAGCTGGAAAATACAAGAATCGTCAAATAAAGTGTAAAGTTAAATTATCAGTAAACTAAAGAAAAGTCAAGACAATTTTAATGGAACTTCACACCATGCTGCACCCTGGAAATAAAATTTGTAGTCCTGGTTTTTAGAGTCATTAAATATATAAGTAAACATAAAGGTTTATGTCTCACCTCCGACTAATGCTGCAAAATCTCCATACTCCATGCCAGTGGCTGTAAAGACAAATAAATGTTGAATTTAAAGTGACAATCAAGTGATCTACACTGTTATGAACTCTTTGATCAGATTCTGCATTAAGAAAGAACCACAAAACTTATTTTCAAAGGTCCAGATGAGACTTTCTCAACAGTAAATCTGTTTTATTTTGTTATCTGCTCTTGCAGTTTATCTCAGTCTGCAGACACTGAGCCACCACACCCACGTCGAGCTACAGGCAGCTCTCATCAAGTTATCTGGAGGAAACACAGCAACAAATTATTTATTTATTTATTTTCTCGGCTCAGAATTCAGCCATGCGCGGTATTTAAACATTTTAGAGCAGCGGTGTGTTTGGGTCTTTCAAATTAAATAAAAGCACGGTCTTGTTATCTTGAGAATTAATAACTAAATTGACATCTTCAGATTACAACTGTTCGCAGCTTTGACTGCAAACTTTCCAAAGATTTATTAAGAAAAATAGGCCGGCAGGCTACACAAGAAATCTATTTAAAAATGTTGCATTTAGGTGTTTTTGTCAGGAAGTGACTCTAAAATTGACTTTACTGTTGGATTTAGTGACAAAATAATGCTCAAAACACAGCGATGTAGGCGGTTGCTGTAGAAATGACAGTTTTATACTCATTTGAAATGAGTCCCAAATAAGAAAAACAGCCAACAACTCAAAATACAAAACGTGGTCTCTTCATATCCAGCTGTGATTTTCACCTTCGGTTCAAGAAAACTTCTCTCGTAGGAGCTCAATCTTACGCTGACCTCGAAGTTCAGGAGTCTAAGCGGAACCAGTCGGTTAATCTGCATCTCCTCCACGTACCGCTGCAGATTAGTTGTATATGAACGTTAGTTGTAGGAGACGGTTGTTTTTTAGCCCACGTCGGCCCTGTTCGGCCCTGCTGTGGAAACCGGGGCCGGCGGGTTTCAGTGTGTCGGCTCTTATCTCCACAGTAACAGACCCCTAAGGTGTCGCGCTCGCTCTTTCCCATGATCCTCTCTGGCATCAGGCCGATAATACACTCCCTGCCGAACACACACAAAGCCTGCGCTGGCTCAGGGCGTGTGTGTGTTTGTGTGTGAGTTAATGTCCTTTACAACATCCTTCTTCCATATCGACCTATAATAACCGACATGAATGTAAACATGAAACATCATCTGTCATCATCATTTGGCATCACTCCCAAAATATCAGTATTGATTTTTGGTTTTAATTTTCTCCTCGTGGATGAACTTTCTTTTTGAATTTCCTCTTTTTAATTGAATCGTTTTAAAGAAATAGTTTGACCTTCTGGGGATGATTAAATATTTATTTCCTTTTCGATCAGGTGCTGCTTCACAGTGTTAATATTGCAGTTTACATGAGCTGTTGCTATGGACACAGATAATAGATGATGCTTTTTGTGAGATGGGAAAAGATTTGGATACAATTGTTTTTTTGTTGTTTATCTGTTTAATAATAAATAAAAAAAAATTCAGTGTGTTTCAATGTAGAGGGAAAAACAAGCTCATTAGAAGATTATTTATTTTTTCAAATAAATGTTAGCTGGCGTTCTCCACGGAGGTGATGCGACTGGTCTCTGCCGGCAGCAGCAGCCTGGTTGTGGATTTTAAATTCAACGTCAGAGTGATGTTGTCGAGAGAAGAGAGTTTCCTGAAGTGTCGCACTAGTCCTTTAAAGGAGTCTCAAACATGTACGTACCCTTTGCCCCGATTCTGGTCACGAGCTCCGACCCAGGAGGACGAGTTTCAGCTGATGTTGGAACCCACGGTGCCGCAGTGTGTATGTTCATACTGACGTTGACCTGCAAAGAAAAAAGTAGTTGTTGAGATATTTCAGTCTGATCATTTTATATCCCCTTTAATATAAAAGTTTTCTGCAGTTAATGCAGCACCCATTTTATTAGAGTTCGCTGCTATCTAGCTGTAAATTACAAGAGTGATTCCCAGAAAGTTGAACACCAATTAAAATGGAGAAAGTGTTGAGTCATTACATTTGAGAAGAAAACTAATATGAGAAAAATGAGAAATGGTTCATATCCATCAGAGAGAAACCACAGATTCTTATTGACTCAACACAAATTATAGATCCCCTTCATTTTATTCTTTATGTTGGTGGAAATTCTTTAGATTTGTGTTTCAAATTGATATGAAGCTCAATGAATTCACAGTGAAATCTGTGTCTAATCAGGAGGTTTACTTCTGTTTTGTGTCTATTTAATTTACAGCAGCAAAACAGGGAATAAATGATCAGCATTTAATTACATCGCAACATCAGAACTGTTTGCGTGATGGAGGAGATTCAGTTCACCGTCAGATGTTTTTTTATACAGATCAATATTCAATCAGTTTCTGTCTGGAAGTGAGAAATTCACTCTGAAATCAGCTTGTAAAGATTCATCAAACTGTTAAATTATCAAGCAGCGCCAAATGTGTGAGGAAACATTTTTCGCACAAAATGTCTCCAAACTGGCGTCTTTTCAGGGAACTTTGTGCCTCCAGTTTTTCAAATCAGAAACTCGAGGGAATGACACACGAATGCACCCAAAAATTCCATGTTTGTGTCCAATAACACGAGTCATGCTTCACAAAAGTATCTCACAGCTGCAGAGCATGAAGGCTAAAACACAGAAATATGAGACTTTAATCAGATTTTACAATCAGATTACCACATTTTTGTGTTGCTTGTACATCCTTGACTCCTGTTTGTAAGCTAAATGAACATATACAGCTAAGTTGTTAATATATGACAGTAAAAACTACGTATGCAATTATTTGAACTGCAGTTTGCAGCTTGTTCCCCACAGAAATGATAAAAAACAGTCCAGGTTAGAGAAACTCACCCAAGTTAGAGTCAGCAGGCAGATCCTGAAGAAGAAGAAACACAACAGAACCTTTGCTAGACAACTCAAACACACACACACACACACACACACACACACACACACACACACACACACACACACACACACACACACTCACAGATGGGTGTGGTGTCAGTCCCCAGAGTTGAGATCTGTTCCCCCTCCGGCCAATGGCAGCGCTGACTCCGCCTCTCTGATGCTAAACAGCCTGCAGATGTCTGAAAGTGTGCAGCTGACAACGCCTCTTGCATCATCTGTTAACACACACACGGGATCGTTTCTCACTGTGTGTGTGTGTGTGTGTGTGTGTGTGTGTGTGTGTGTGTGTGTGTGTGTGTGTGTGTGTGTGTGTGTGTGTGTGTGTGTGTGTGTGTGTGTGTTGTCTCTCACTGTGTTGAATAATCTTCACCTTCAGCCTGTTTATGATTGTAGATCTCGGTCCTCTCCTACATGTATCCTGAGTTAGTGTTTGTCTATATTCTCCAAAGAACAGAGGGTTTAATGATGTGGCTGTTTAACGTTAGATTTCTCCCTGTCAACGCCTCGACTTTAAACACACACCGCTGCACACTCAATGCGCTCGACGGTCAAGTTGTGCAGCTCTTGTGAAATCTGTTTTCTACTTGAGTGACACTAAAGCCAGACGTGTCTGTGTTTTGTTTCTGCAGTCATGCGCAGGAAATAGGTTGCAACCGTGCAGCAGCCGTGCAGCAGCCGTGCAGGAGTTTACCGGCGAACCTGCGCTGCAGAAGCTCCTCTCACTGTGAGTCTTTTGTGATGAGTTGAGTGAAAAAGTGTGTAAAGAAACATTTGAGAGAGAAAATATTCATTATTCATTCTCACTCTGAGACTAAATCAGGTCCTGGCTGCTGCTTCTCATTATAATGAAAACAATGCGACCACTTTAAAAAAAACACACACACACAAGCAGCACACTGAATTCTTTTATTCCTCTGAGCCTCACAAACTCCAAAACTAGCACATCATCCCTTCAGACGGTCGACCAACCGAAGTGGAGAATAACAGCAGTGAAGTGTCTCTATGTTATGTGAGCAGAGATTTACGCACCTGTAATCATAAAATAAATGTCTCAGTCCGCCTTCATAAAACATCTGCTCACAGCAAATCACAGAACGGGAGCTCAAAAGTGACCAAGTGAATTGGAGCAATAAGAAGAAATCATTTAAATGATGCTGATTTGCAGGAGAATGAACCCGTTTCTGTTTTCTCGGGATTAAAAACAGTTTTTCTCTGAATATTCAGCTGGTGGTCGATTGAATGGATGTTTTACAAGCAAGTTGATGTTGTAGGAGTGAAAACACTGACAACAACATCTCAGATGTTTTATGGTTGAGCAACTCTGCAGAACCACGACTACAATGTCGGCTGTAGGTTTGAATAATTAATAATTTTTGATTTATTATTAATAAACAGACAAGAATATTATTTCTCTAACCTCAGTAAAATTAAAAGAATTCTGTATGTTTCTTTTAAATCAGCAGGAATGTTTTCCTTTGTTTCTGTAAAAGTGAAGACGTTCAAAACTCAGACTCACAAATCGATAATTTAATGCTCTTCATATTACAAACAAATCCACATTTCTGAATCCACATCATCATCATCATCATCAGACTCTTCAGTCCCAAACTGTTTAGATTAACATTTCCACCCTGTGTCGATGTTTTTAGATTGTTTGACTCAATATGAACTATAACAGGATCAAACCTGCAACAGAAGCAGAAAAGGAAACTAAACATAATGAAACTAATTTTTAGGAAACAGCAGCTACTAAATCACAACTTTTTATGATTATTAAAGCAGCCAGCGAGTTACAGTTACATCATTTTTGATTATTTGTTCACAAACTACCTAAAAAAAACATTTCAGAAGACTTCCTTCACCCCAAAAAGCACGAATCAGTTTATTAGGCAACGGGACTCAGACTCTTTGTTAATTTAGTGGCCACTTAACATTTTAAGTGCAAAAATCTCAAATGAAGGATTTGTCCAAAACCAACCAGACACATGTTTTTGTGCAACAACAACAACAACAAAATCAGAAGCCATATTGAAAATATTACTAGCCATTTAAATGCTTATAATAAAAGGATGAACATACCATATAATTGTCAACTTGACTCAACCAAAGTAGCAGCTAGAGTAGCTAAAACTCAATGTTTTAAAACATTTGGTAGCCAGGTGATTATTTTTAAATGTTGTGCCTAACTTGCTCGTCTGTTTCGATCTTTGATAGTCAACAAGGTTTTCCAAGCACAGGAGCCCTTCAGTAGTTGTTTGGTGTTGATTAACTTATCAGCCACTTTCTCAATTTAGTCGGAGATCTTAACTGCAAAATCTGTAACTGATGATTTGTGGCTGTCAGAGAAACTTATTAGCCCGCTGCGTCATCTATTAGCCGAAGAGAAAATTTGACTCCAAACTACAAAAACTTACAAGCCTCTTTCAAAACTTCACTGGGCCACTGGCAGCCAAATGTAGTAGCCATTCCTGAACCCTAGTGAACACGGCCATTTTTAAAATCTCACCGGTCCTTTCAAGAGCAGAACTTTGAATTATTGATTTCCGAACGGCCGACTTCAGCAGCCAAAATTAGTCGCCCCAAAATCAGGAGGTCAGAACAGATTTTTCCAACAGCTTAAAATAAAAGAGACATTAAAAAAGTCCATTTCTACAGCGAACGAGGGCCTCTGAAAACCGCTTTAATCAATATTTGAACTACTTTTAGAAATCAGTGGCTACTTTAACGAACCTCAGTTTTGAGGGCTTTGCAAGCGAACTAGATATTTAGAATCAAACAAACAACAAGGTTGGTTTCAGACGAAGGAACGACTAGACTGGGGTTTGTTGGCTGAGTCGAGTTTTCTCCACCATCAACAGTCTGTGCGTTGCTATGCTTCTGCTTCTTTAGAAGTTGCTGCAGCTCCCCTTTTGTCTCGATGGCCGCCGCCCCCTTTACTCGTCTTCGTGCTGGAAGAACTCGTGGCAACAGATGGTAACCATGGAGATGAATGTCATGAACTCCTGGAAGTCGCACTCGGCGTCGCCGTCGGCGTCCAGGCTCTCCATCAGGCCGTCCAGCGCGGCCTGGTCTTTGACGTGCTGCGGGGAGGGAGGACGTCACATCAGGACACGGACAACAAACGGCTTTTCAGAGCTGCACTTTTTACTGAAGTCAATGATTTTAAAACACTTTCTCTCTCACCGCCATCAGATCTGGGAGCTCGTCTTGAAGCAGATCTTTCAGCTCGCCCTTCTTCAGTTTGTGTTTGTCTCCCTCTCTCTCCGAGTACTTCTGAAACACTGCGATGATGGTCGCCATCGAGGTCTCCAGGTCAGTCATCGTCCACCCACGGGGAAGATCAAAATCAGCAGGAGACGCTCACGGTTTCACTCACTGGTGGTAAAATACAGAAGTGAGTATCAATCTGAGGATCATTTCAGGGATGTAGAAATAATTTAATTTAAATCTGTTTCTTCCAAAAATAAAAAAAAATCCAATTCATAATAAAAAACAGACTTTTTTTTTTTACAGATATTAACAGAAATGCACAACAATGAGGCAAAGCTTCGATCCTAAGACGATATTCAAAGTAGTATAAATACTTAAATTTACTCAAAAGTAATCCACATTATCTAAATGTCAGTCTTCACGAAATATGCTTAATCAGCATGACAGTGCAAAAAAAAATATCCTGCTTTGATTACACAATGTTTTAAAGACAGATTTGCTCAGAAATACTTTTTGATCTTGAGCCACAGAGCACAAACTGATAGATATTAATGTTTATTTAAATTTTTGAATCGCTGACTTGCAGATTTTTTACAATAATCTCAGTATTTGTTTTGTTGTCTGATTCCATGTAACAAACTGCAAAAAGTACTAAAGCCTCGTTTATTAATTCATTTCTCCTGAATAAATAAAGACTTACCAGAGTGCGAGTGCAGCAGCAGTTGTGTATCCAGAGAGCGGAGGCTGCGGATGGACTGCAGGCTTTATACTGACGCTGCATGTGGGTGGTGGTGCATGTGGGGAGGTGGTGGTCAGCCGGCCTGTCGCTCAGACCGCTGACCAATCCCGTCCGTCCTCCGCCCCTCACTCCACCGCAGCCCTGCACTGACCAGCACTGACTCCCACAAAACCCTCCGGTGACACCACCTGGGAGGTTTTGTGTGAAGTTGAATCGACTTCTTCGCCCTGAAACTTTCTGACACGCTTGAAGTTGCCACCATGAAATCTGAGATGCTCTTCTAGTCGGAGAGGTCGTGTCCGTTCTGCAGTTGATCGACTTTCACTTCTCATGTGAGGCTGCGTGAGTCGGACTCAAACGGCAGTCAGTTTTGTCGTGTTGATGTAAAGTACAGGAGAGACTGTTGTTCTGGTTATAAGAAACCAGTGGTGACGGTCGGTAGGAAACAGGAAGCGAACAACAGTCTGTTTTATAACACAGAAGACATGAAAACTAAACTCAAATTGAATCCTATTAAACACTAAAACCTCAAAACGTATATATCTATACAGTATATATATATTTTGCACTGGTATAAATTAACAGTATAAAACAGCCGACAACGATGATCCCGGTGAAATATATTTACTAAAGTCATTTAGATTAAAAGAGATGACCAGACAAAGAGCAGAACGTCTCTGCTCATCACGGCTCATATGCTATCCATCCTCTCCTCCCTTTGATCCGGGTTTTTTCCTGTCTTTGCTGTGCTCGGGCATCTGCTGGGCGACAAAGGCTCGTTTCAGAGGAAGCGTCTGGCCGTGCATGTTAATGAAGACGCTCTTTTCAACGCTGGAGTTGGCCAGACGTGCGCCCTCTGCATCCCGAACAGATCCCACAAACACCACGTCTGCTGAGGCAGAAGGTGACGCGTCCCGCTGCCAACGTTTCACCCCCAAACGCCGTAAACAAACATTTCAGGGGCTAAATATACACAAAATTAATTCGTTTGTTAAATGTGTCTAAATGTGCAGCACCCTATAAAACCTCTAACTACTGTGTAATTTGGCTCAAGGTCTCGACAAAGAAAATAATACAAAAAAGTTTGTATCAGACTTTACTGCCAAATAAAGTTTAAAAAAGATGCAGAATTCATAAATGAAAGCAGCAGAATAAATGATTTAAGACCCTTCAGATCACTCTTTCCATTTATTCTTTGAATAACTGTTAGATGAAACTGTAAATGTAAAATAGTTGTATTTTTTTCCTTTTTCTTTCAAGATATGTGTGACTTAGCATTAACATTCAGACTATTAGGAAAAATTAAATGAACCCAAATTTTGGGTGCCAATAATCTCCACAATGTGCTGAATTCCCCGGATGACTTCCTCCAGCGCCCGCTCTGACCTCTGACCTAACTCCTCTCTTTGTATTTTCAGCGTCGGAGAACAGAGCCATTTATTACATGATAAACTGTGTCTTTGTTTGGAGATAAATTCACTCCTCACGCAGACAAACTGTTTCATTGTCTGCTTTCGAACACTGAAAGTCTGTCCAGAGAAACACAACCAGAGATGCTGCTTGGAAAGTGGAGTCACACGTTTCTGTCTGATTTTCCCGGTCAGAGTCAGACCTCTTTTTTTTTTTTTTCTACTGTGTAAAATATGTCAGCAGCATCAAGTCATAATTTTGACTCTTATAGGTTTGATTCAACAAGTTTGACTTAGAAATCATTTAACATTTTTTTATCGAATACAGTTTTTTTCTTAAGTCAAAATGTTGACTACTGTAATTATAATTGATGTACTCATTATTTTAATGTAGTATCTCTTATAACTAGATGTTAATCTGTAAGTGGAAGATTTTCATATTTGTTTATGTGATCTTACATTTTTAAACCCCTGGACACATGAAGGAACTCATTAAACGACAAGAAAACACCTTCAGCTGTTTAAATGTGTCCTTGTGATGATGTAGACATGAAGAGCAGGTTACAACCTGACACGCACTTGTTTACCTTCGCCATATTTCAAGATCACTCTCTACTTTTCCCCTGTCGTGCCTCTTTTAGCATTTTTTCTCCCGGGAGATGGGCGTCCTCAAACAGCCGAGGCGTCCTCAGAGCCAGCCGGACTCCTTGAGCCGAGCCGTCTCCGTGGCAACCAGTCGGTCAGCACCTCCTGCTGGGATGGAAAAAGGTTCTCCACCAGGCCTCTGAGTCACCGCCTGGCAGTCGACCACAGCCTGGGATTAACACCGAGGTTACTGCTGCTCTGAACTTTGCTTATTTTTATTGTTTAATTTGTTTGTTTGTTTCCAGGGTCAAACTCTGCCAACATGCTGTGACCTCTGACCTCTTCAGTATTCAACTGCCAAATCCCTTTGAGAGGAAAGTACAAATCTAAATGTTTGAAAAGTAAAATAAGTCATTGTGATAATTCGCCACTGGAGGGCAGCAGTGTGTGGTGCACAAACCTCAAAATTCCCAGCAGGGATGAGTCAATAATCCACACATGATGGAACTATAAGGCCTCATTATGAACCAAAACACCAAGAAATCACCTGACTTTTGTCTCTATAAGATCTTTTTGGATGTGTTCAGGGTCATTTGCCTCATTTGTGGTTATTTTGCGCCTCTTAAAGGTTTGTTTGTGCCACTTTGTGGTCGTTTCCCATATTTTTGGATTTGTTTTGCACCTTTCTAGAGTTGTTGTGTTTTGCATCCCTGGGTTAATCACTCTATTTCATTTATGTGGTTGTTTTGTGCCTTTCAGGGGTCATATTGTACCATTTTGGGATCATTCTGCTCCTCTTTGGGGTGGTTTAGCATTTCTCTGAGGTTATTTCTATCTTTTGTGTTGTCTTGTATATTTTGTGGAGGTTTTGTGATTGGTGGGAGTCACTTTACATCTTTTTGTGGTCATTTTCCATCTTCTTGGGTTCATTTCCAATGGTTGTGGTCATTCTGTGTTCGTTTTGGGTTTGCATCCTTTTGTGAAAGAGAAAAACAGACATTGACGTTTATTTGAATGAAACTACACAGAGCAGTTCACACACACTTGTCCATTGCAAGCCTTTGCAGCTCCTCTGGGAAAAGTATCGTTCTCATCCTCGTCCTGGCTGTCGTCTTGGCGATGCCCGCTGGTGTCACGATCACAGCGTAATCTGGACAGATCCTCAATCTGGGGGTTCAACCAAATCCTATCTGGCTCATGTTCACACTGCAGCATACAAACCTTCACAAGCGCAGAGGAGGGAGGACGGAGTTTTCTGAGGGTTCAGGGCTGCTCGGAGTGTAACTCTGCAGGGTATTACACTGAGTTATGACTGCAATCAAGCCACTCCGGTGATTTGTGAAGGTTGCCAGGAGCTCAGAGGAGACCGTTTCTGTCTTCCTGTCTTCTCCTGTATGTCCAACACACTCTCGCTGCAAAATAACATCCATCTGAACGACAGTGGGTGTCAGATTCACCCTTCAAATCTGATTTGAAAAATTCTGTCAATTGAAGAGAGATGAGTTCACCTGTTCCCAGAGAGGTTTCTTTGGTTTCAAGTCCTTTAAAGAAAGAAATGTCAGTCTCTTGTAAGGGTTATGTGTCGTACATTTTTCTTTTGTAGTCCTTTTGTACTCATTAAATGACATTTTTCTCTTGCAGTTGACTTCATTTAATCCTGAAGGCTGAAAATCCAAAATCAGACAAAGAGACAAAGACTGTCTGGGGCCAAGTAAGTAATAATAAAGTGCCCTAATATCCTCTCATACATAACTTTCTTAGCAATGATATCTTGCTAATGGATAAAAGCTTCTTCTTCTCCTTTTTTTTTAAGTGGTTGATAGATGTGGGCAGTGCTTTGTTGTAACAGCACCAAGGTTTCTCACTGATTTCCTGGGAAAGCTGCTTGGTTGTACTAAAATCTGAAAACCAGCAGAGATCCATTTAAACCTGAAAGGCATCTGATCATCAGACAGATACCTGCTTCATGACAAACACCTCGGGCTGACTGAAGCTCTGCTTTTTGAACCTGCGCCCTCTCCGTCTCCATGGCGACCTCGAACGTGCCAGCGTGGCGGGCCGCAGCTGCAGAGTGGCCATCTCATGTCGCATCTCCCTCTCCCTAATCCCGTAATCCTCTCTTGCCTCCACTCTCACCCCCCCGATCGGATTAAAGGCTCGTAGATCAGAGCGCTGTATCCTCAACACACACACACACACGCACGCACACGCACGCACACACACACACTTACCTGATGGCCTATATATATCAACTTCCTCCTCCCAGATTGGGATAATTGAAGACGAGAATAATAAACAGGGTTACAGGGGGAATGCAGCCGACTGTGGACCGAATAAAGGTCAGAGATGAATCTCTGCAAGCTTCAAAATAATTTATTGACTTATATTTAAATAAGAGTCCAAAAATGACAATGAATTAAAAAAAATCTTACTTTGATATCATGTTTTAAAGGGACAGTTCACAGAAATCAGTCATTAACTGTCATACTGTAATTTCTTTTTTCAGATGCCTACTGTTGGTATAAGGGCAAAAATAATTTGTATAAAAGTAAAAGCGTTTGATACCCGTGATAGATCGGTCACGGCACGACTCGTTAAGCTTCGGCAGCTTAACAGTTTCATACGTGCTGCACTGAAACATGAAATTGTTTCCTCAACTACTTCTTCTGATTATTTATACTTTACACTATAATGCATGACCAGAGAAGTAAAATGTTCGCCATCACTCTCTGAGCAGCGCGTGGAAGACATCCCCAAACTCAAACTAAGGACCACTCGGTGTTGCCGTGTCAGACACATTTCTTTTCCACACACTTTAAAAGACTTTAAGGTTGAATAAATGTCTGCACTGATGGAGGAGATTAGTTTAAAAGCACCAGGCTGTTTGTGAGGGTCATTAGAGCCACTTTTAGCCTGTTAGTCGGTTGATTAAGTGAATCAGATCACAGCTGGTGGAGGTTCAGCCGCGAGGAAGCACCATGTTTGGACAAAAGCTCCTCCTTCGTAATCAGACAGAAGCTCTGGGCACGATTAATCCGTCTCCATCCCAGACGAGCGTCTCAGACCTGAGACGTGTCACAGAGGCAGACGTTGTCTACAGAAAAATTTGACAACAACCGATAAAGACTAGAGTTCGATGTGTTGTAGATTTGGTCTGAGCCCTTCAGTTTCTGTTTAAACTTTGTTTTACACATTAAAATAAGGAGACAGAATGAGTCAGGAGGTTTCTGCTCCGGGACACAATAACATTTATAGAAGTTTGCATACTGTGGTGCATTCAGGGCCCGCCCGATACTACTGGGATTAAAATGGATGCAGCATTATTGTGCTTCATTTCTTCTGCTTCAGATTTGGTAGAGTCACAGTAGAGACTTTTCACAACAGGCTGAATAAGGTCAGTGTGTCTGACTTATTGTTAGAAGGGTTTATTTTCTCTTTTTGCACATCAGTTGGAGATAAAGGAAAGTTAGTTGTTGCTGGTGGAGACACAGATTTATTGTGTCAAAGTTCTCGCTATTTCTGACTGACTTTTGTGATATTAAAGATAGTTGGATAAATCACTAATCTCCGATCAGAAAAACACGTGAATATTTGAGTTCACTGTATTTTAGGAGGATGGATCTGACACACCTGGACGTTGGAGCCAAGACGTTCCCGCCACCCGTAAAGTAAAACCTGAAGTGCCTGCACCAGGGGAGGACATCGACTGGGTGATGCAGACGGCTGTGCTGCAGCTACAGGTGAGTCCAACCTGTCTCTCTCCTGATCAGAGACAACCACACGGCAGATTTACGTTTTCAAAATGTCCAAGAGGGCCAATGTTTCATTCTGTAAAAATGTACTTACTGACTGACTTCCTAAACCAACAGCTGAACAAGGTGATATTCAAGCAGCCTCAACAGGAACATCATTCTAATAAATATAAATCCAAACTTTTAACAATCATTCACCGTGTTGTTTCAGTATGTCTGCCAGTCATTAAATTAAAAGAAAGAGTCGGTGACGATATCCCAGCATGACGGCGAGCACACGGAGCTAATCTGTCCACTGAAACCTCCCCCGCGCTCAGAGAAACAGCTCCTGACCACCACAACAACATATGGCGAACACTAAGCTGCCGTCAGGTCGCAGCAGCAGAGCGCCGCTGGCTCGTCGCTGCGCCGACTTCTTGGCAGCCGTCACCGGGGATTACCGACGAGCTACGATTTCTAACTTTGTACAACCTCTGACACAATGTAAAGAAATAATCCCGATTGTGAAAGGATCAAAGTTTTTCGGTCCACACTTTCAAACAGGAAATATGTTTTCAGCAGTTTAAGATCAAAGCCACAGTGATCAAACTGGCTAAAGATAAGTTCTTCAGCGTGTTCAGAATAACTAATGCGGAGCCTAAAATGTCGTTAAAGTTGCAGCAACTCTCTCTGTTTTCAACAACACTGCATATTTAGATGAAACTGAAACAGCAACAAACACTTGTTTCCATTTTTGACTGATCTCTCTGTTTTCTGACCAATTTATTATGCCTTCAAAGATATTCACACAAGATCCCCAGTTTGGTTTCAGAGTCGCGGTTCGGGATGTTTTCAGGGAGCAGATACGCTGCAGGTCGTGGATGCAGGAAGGCCGATTAAAACGTGAAGTGCAGGATTCAGAACAATCCCAGAGTCTGCAGCTTTAAACGCTGACCCTGACAGCACGTTACCGCTGATGAAGACTCCCGGAGGAACCGAGGCTCGAGAGTTTTTGTTCCATGAGGACGTTGGCGTAAGCAGACTTCTGACAGTGAATGTTTGGATCACAGGAAGTGCTGAACAGATGGTCCGGTCCCGAACGATCGGAAGATGAAACCAAGCAAACAGTGTGAAAATAACCTGAGTAATGGGTAGTTGTCTTCAGAGTGATTGCAGGATATTGTCTATGATGTCAACATGTAACAGAGGATGTTCAGACTGAAGTCTCTTGTTAAACACTTCATGTCATTCGGGAGTAGATTTCCTCTGTGGATTCTCATCTCACTCAGGCTGACGGCAGAAGCAGCGTGACTGACAGGAGGGTTAATCAAGTTGTTTTTAATCTGGTGGAGAAGCTCCCCTCCTATTATCATAATGAGCTCTCTCCTTTCTGTTTCATCTCCTTACCGCAGCAGCTGTTTGAGCAGCGAGGGATGGAGGGCACTTCCTGTCGCTGAAAGGTCGCCGGGTTTCTGTCCGGGCAAACGCCCTTGAGCGGTTCCTGAAACGCTTCCTGTCCTCAGGAGTCGATGCAGAAAAGAGTTTCAGGTAAACTGTGCAGCTGCCTGCTAATTTAACTTTTATTTCGGCCTTAAATCGATTCATTCAGGTTCGTTCAGCTGGAAGCTCAAACACGCAAGAGGAGTTACAACCTCCCAAACGTGTTTTTAAAAGGAGGCAGACTTTAATAAAGAAGGGAAATATTCATGTAAACAGGAAGCTGTCAGCAATATGACACATTTAGGCGAGCAGGTTCAGCCTCGAACTGACAAATCAAGCTTTTTCAAAATTGGTTTTGCTCCTGCTTTCATGCACCTTTTCAGATAAACTAGGATTCAAACCCACAACCTCCCACAGTCTGAGCTCCATCATCACCTCACATCATTAAATCTGGTCTCTGTGTCCAAACATGTCCATAAATCAGCCGCCCTGCTCGTTCTGTCTGGAGGTGAAGCAGCCGTTTAACCTTTTTTATTGAGCTTCTGACGCGTTTCCATGCTTCACCGGCTCAAACAGGATTTATACCACTCCAAACTTCCCACCATGTCGAACACACAAACCCACTCTTCCCCTGATTGAATTAAAGCCGAGTTCCGGTGGTTACATTGAGAGTGACCGGCCTCTTGAAGTGGATGTCTTGCTTCCTCGGCAGCTTCATCAATCACGGCTGATAATTATGATCGATGGAGGAGGAGCTCGGGCAAATGAAGGCCGAAAAATATTTAGGCGGGCGCGGCGGGGAGGAGGTGTAAGATTAATGGTGATAAAAGTGACTGAGCGCGGGTGAAGGTGCACCGTGTTGCATTTTAACACCAATGAATCTTCTGCACATTAACACAGAGATGATGGTGTGAGCGCAGTACACAGACGAGCAGCCCGTCATTAAAAGGTGCTACTTCAGTCTTTATTTGTATATTTTCTCCTTTTTGGATCATTTGATGTTTCACGTTTTATAGAGTAAAAGTAATGAACCCAATCAAAAGATTATTAAATATACAAATAATGTAAAATCAATTAGACCAAAAGGAAAAAGAAAAACTTTGACATTTAAAAGTACCAGTGGCGGCACCTGCAGTAAGTAACTGCAATTTAAAGCTAATAAAAAAATGGAAATGAATAGATGGACGACTGAAATTCAGTTTATAAAGTTTTAATTAAAGTTCAGTTAACTGGTATTTTTAAGGCAGCAGAGGAACTGTGGAGTGTTTTATTCTCTTCTCTGCCCCTGCTGCTGTTGCCGTGCGCCGTTTTACAGTCATGCTGCTGAAGTCGACTCTGCTCCGGTGTTAAACTCTCGCTGCTGAGTTCCCGACTGACTGCTTTCAAAGCGGACAGGTGAGATGAAAAAGAATGAAGTATTTAGCAGTTTAAACAGTGAAGCATATTTACTGAACTTTCAACGATGCCTGAGTTCCAGTAACCCAGACGTTACAATCATTCAGGTTAATAACTGCGTGGTAATGAACATTAATTATGGATTACTCTTAAGTTAGTGGTCAGTTCATTTATCTCCGCTTCTTCCCGACCCTTTTAAAACTCCCAGTACGATCCGGTCGGACAGCTCAGGTTGCCAGGGGAAACCTGTGGACAGAAGGGGTTGTGGGTAATTGGTGTTGAAGTGGAGTGGGCGCCGGCGAGGGTTTAGAGATAATGATTTTACAATGGAGGCCTGACCGAGAGGAGACGGGAGAGGGTCCGGCTCTATAGTGCTGAATTACATTACCCAGCCCGGCTCTCGGCATCTATGTCTATATTGATCGATCGCAGGGTGAAGCTCCAGATGAGATTCAACTCCAGCTCTGAAGTATCTATCTGTCTTTGCACTGAAGTAGTCACCTCAGGAGCACGCAGTCAAAGACAAATTTCACCTTTAAAGACACATTTGATCCATGCTTTTCTTTCTGCAAACACCTTTCTGTCACATCTTCAGCCTCAATTCTTCACATAAAACGTTATAAATCAATTTAAAGCCGCATTCAGCAGCTGTTTGAGGAAAGTTTTCTCACATACATCAACTTAAGGATGTAGAAAACCAAGTCGAACATATATTTCATCTTTAAAATGAGCTGCAAGCAGAACTTTATGTATGTTTGGGAGCGTTTGATTTCATTCATGAATCTCAGGCTGCACAGAGAAACATTTAGGTCAACCAAAGGTGGTGATTTGCAGATTATTAAACCGAAATATCACAAGTTAACAACATTAGCTAGCTTCTTGGCGAGCTCACGCTGTTGCCTGCAAAAGCAAAACTTTGACATTTTGGGAAATAAATACACTTGCAGCTTTAAATTTATTGATTAAAGGAGAATCTGAAGCTTCACTCTGATGCAGAAACCTTAATAAATGCTCAAAAACACATTTTTTTTTACAGCCATTTATGAGGTTGTTCTCTCTATTGTCAGAGAACTGATGATCTGACTGCTTCAATAACACTTTTCCAAACCAGACATCCATTTATGTGTGGGAGAAAAACATGGTGACCCTCTGTTGATCGTCCTGCATCAACACCGAGTGTCCTTGAGAGAAATCCCCTCCTGCTCGCTCTCTTTGCTAGCGGCACAGCAGAAGATATCAAATGTGGTTGATGCAGAGGATGCAGGCGGCGAGGTGGTAATCATTTCGAAACCAGGGATTTGGGGATTTATGGATTGAAAGGCCGCCCTTCTGAGTAGCATCGTTTGATTTCTCTGTATTTCAAATAGCACATGGAGGTCTCAGTTTATAGTTGGATCAGGAGCACCAAAAAAAATACATGATATTAATAAAGGGGATGGATGTTCTTTTTTTTTTTTTTTTCTGAAACTGGCCATTGTCCAAACTGCAAAATGGATTCTTGAGATGATTTATGATTTGCTTCAATGCAGATGTACCATCAGGAATTAACAGTAAATCCTAAAAATGCTGCCTAAGGACAGTAGAAGCTGCACATTTCAGGTGCAGGCGAAGATACAGCCCTCTAATCTGTGGCCTTTACCCGCCGCTACGACCGAGGTACTGATGAATAAGTAATTTCATTGTGAACAGGTTGTGCAGCCCCAAGTGTGTAGTTGTCGTAAACGGACAGATGGAGGCGAGAGGAGGAGAAATGGACCGGGGAGAAGAGAGGACGAGCAAAAACAATAAAAGAAAGAAGACTGGGGAGGAAACGTCTTATTGTGGTACTTTAATAGTGGATTTATTTGCATTTTTTTTGTGCATTCTCAGCCCATAGATTACAACAGCTCAGCTCTTCTGGGAACAGAACAAATCCTCCTTCAACCGAAGCTTTCCAGCCTTTTCTTTCTTTTATATTTTAAGCTCTTACTCACCACATTTTTCAGGAATTCCCGTCTTTGCATTCATGCAGCATCTGAAATAAACCAAATTCCTGGTGTTCCTTCCCAGAACCAAACCTGGTTGACAAGCGAATGCTCGGTCATTCTGATGCAAAGCGGGCTGCGCTGATAGCGAGGCGCCTTGATAAAACGGTGAATAGAGGACTCCTTTTCACATCCCACAGTTCCCATTCAGCCCCGATGAATAGACGCGTCAAATCCAGTCTGGGCCTCCAATAAGAGCTGAACTACGGGGCAGCAACGGCTGCTGCGAACGAGTCGCATCCAACACAAAACGTTTCACCGCTTTATCCCGGCTCTCTGCGTGGAGGTGTTTCCCCTCGGAAAAACACTTCAAGCTTCAATCTTTGTCTTTAAGAGTGTTTGAATTTGCTTCGTACAAACTGCTCTGCTCGAGATAGTATATTTATATGGATTAGAAATGAACCATCTGCTGACCTCATCACTGCTTCTCTGATGTCACATCTGTGACCTCCACCTCATGCTGGAAGAGTTTGAAGTCGTTTGGAAAGTGGAGTTCAAGTTCAGGGTTGTTGAATTGATTTCCTTGAAATTGAGTGGAAATATTCGTGATCTTTGGAGAATAAAGTCTTGTGATCTGCCGACATTTCCTGTTGCATCACCTGCAGATTAAAGCACTCACTTAAACTGAAAAAATATTCTGATATTATTCATTCGCTCTTTGATCTCCTTGAGCGTGAGTTGAAATGACTTTGATGGTCCCTGTTGTCTTCAGCGCCGCCGTCATTCACAGCCAGAGTCTGGAATCGTCTAATCTGACACGTTTTTAACATTGTGTTGTTTGTAGTAGACGGTTTAACTTCCAGAAAAAGAAGTCAGAGGTTGAAAGTTTGATGTTTGACAAGATAAATCTTAACTGGAGGTTCATTACTAGGACAGGGTTTCAAATTAAGACAGAAAAGAGGAGCAGACAAGAAAACAGTGTCTGTTTTTAAAAGATCCATTAAAAACCATGTGAATTGATGACAAATCTGTTTTGGAGTAAACATGCAAACAAACCAATAAACAAAGACCTGAATAATTCATTGTGCAGAAAATGTCTCCGATTCAGTCGGATTAGTGTGTTTCATCTCGAGGAATAACTGAAAACTTGCGTGTGTTTGATTTAGCTGCAGAAATCGGTGTCTGAGGTGACTCCGCCCCGCTGAACGGCCATCAGCGCCCCCGCATTGATCTCCTGTCACTTCATAACTGGCCTTACAGATGTCCATCGTGTCCCCCTCAGCCCCTGACAGAGCTTGAGGCGGTCAGATAAATCTCAGCGCTTTCACGTCTGTGAAGCCGCCGCCGCCGCATTCATCACGCACTCTGTGTTCGAACAAAGAGGAACAGAGATGCTTTTTACAATCCTGCAGCTTTTGGGATGTGACTGAACTGTGAAATCTGACACAAACGCAGGAGCTGAATAAGATAAGAGCTCATGAATGAGCAGCACCTTGATACCGGTTCATATCTCAAGAGGCTTTACTCAGCGATGCATCCAGATACATAGAAAACTCTGTGTGCAGGTGATGGAGAGAGATGCGAGAGGCTGATCTGATTTTTATGAGATTAATCAGGACAATGATTTTTAATTAGGTTGCTCTTTCTCTGCCTCTCCAGCTGTTGGTCTAATTAGCTGTCCGGATGGAGACTTGTGGGTGCAGCCTTTAAAAGCTCCCTCAGGCATGACTGAAAGGGGAGCAGAGAGGCAACACGTGGACGCTTATCGTTTCCACTCGTCCTCTCTGTATGGAGACGGCGCTGACGGTCCACTTTTCGCAGCTCTCTCTGTCAGAGATGATCAAAGTCCTGCTTTCCTTCTGCTTCACATTCAGACTGATGACGGAGCTTGATGTTATCTTCTGTGCGTCACGGTGGATTTAGTGGTTATCAGAAGTGCAAACTGTCAGTTAAAAGGAGAATAAACAACAGAAGCACTTCTGACTGGAGCTCAGCATCACTGTGCAGCTCTGCTTGTTTGATTCATTCAGATTCGGACTTTATGCTCCTCAGCATTAGGGTCCAGAGTAGAAACTTTTTGAAGTGTCCCAGATCACCAAACTAAAGTCAGAGACAGTGAAAATAATCATATTTTGCATTCTTTTCTAGTTTAATACAGTTTCATGATTTTTTTTTATCTCCTAGTTATACTTTCAATCTCACCATTTTGATGTTTTATCTATCTTTTTTATCCTATAATGATATTATTTGTCTGATCATTTTGGCTTTTTATCTCATAATTTAACTTTTTATATTGAAATTAGACTTTTTATCTCAATATATTGTCTATCTGTCTCATAATTTTTACTTTTAATCTCACAATTTTCACTTTTTTTTTATCTCATAGTTGAACTTTTTCAGATAGAAACACCGGTAGAGGAACTGCGGTCCTCTAAAGGTTGCTGTTCCTGGGAAAAGTTCCTGCAGTGGGAGCGTAAGTAATAACAAAGACAAGTCGTCAGCTCCACAAAACTTCCATCTGTCCTGATGTTTAAGTGCCAGTGACATTAAATGTAAGACTGCATTAGTGATCCGGGCTGAGTGAACAAACCACTTGTATTCTCCCACACAGCCCTTTTAGGCTCCTTTTAAACAGTGTGATTCAAAGAGGAACAACCTTCATCTTCCTCTGGGGCTCTTTGTTCACTCTGATGTTGAAGGTTGTCTTTTTTTTCTTCTCTCACAGCATCCCCTTTTTAAAAGAAAAGACAGAAAAATAAATCAATTTTTTTTTTTATCAGTGGTGTCACCAGACCTCAGCAGCCGCAGAGGGATCTCAGCTCTCTGGCAGCTTTTAATCACCAAATGAACTGCGGCTCATTAACAGAAGACCGTCCTGCTGCACGAGCCATTAACCCTTCAGCTTTATTTATAGAGGCACGCTCAGGCACGTTTATACTTTTTATTTGAAGCTTTAATGCTCCGTTTAAGGAGATAATATCCAGGTTTATTTTCGGTATCGATAGTGGAAACGTGTCGTAACCACAGCAGTAAAATTTCAGTTTTTAGTCGCCCTTTATTGGGTGGAAGAATAATGGCAGCGGCACTGATGTTTCTTGTTCTTGTGAATTGAGGTAAATCTGGAGTGAGTTAATATTAAGAGGAGCAGGGAAGAGCGTTAGTATTTGTTTAAAGGAACTGTGTCAGTCATGTAATACTAGGTTTTAGAGTCTGCCATGAGCTGTTGATGAAAGCCCATTTCTGCTATTTCACAGAAGAAAACAAAGTCATGCTGGTGGAAATTAGAATTTCTTTTTGGAGGTTATATCTTAGAATTCATGTCAGAATAGTTTTGATTTATCTCACATTTTGAAGTTTATTTTTTACATGCTTCAATATGCAGAAAGCAAAGTAGAGACTCACCTGTTGTGTACCGATTAGGTCACATTCAGTTACTCACTCAATAATAATAAGAAGAAAAGGCCTAATTATACACATGCAGTGTGCATGGTATGCGTGTGTTGGTCCCGCCCCTCCTCGTGACGTCAGCCACTCCCTTCCAGCCGAGCCTCGCCTTCAGTCCTCCGGCAGACCGGAGCAGAGACGGACGGAGTCCGCCGCACCTTCTCATTTGTTAACGTTAAAAACTTATCTGACCGGAAACAAGCGCTTCTTTTGTGTTTCCACAGCCTTTTCCTCCATTTTTCTTTGTGATTTTTTTTTTTTTTTTTTTTTAGACAAATGACGCGTGAAAAAACGAGAAGAAGAAGAAGTGTCGCGGGGCTCTCCATCAGCTCACCTCTCACTTCGCACGTTCCCCGAGCGCTCCAGTCGCAGGAGGTCAGTTCGCATTACAACCAAATGTAGATTTCACTACTTCTGCTTCTGTTTGAAACAATGCATTCCCACAGCTTCGTTGTCCACGTAGGAGAACAGTGTGTAGGGATGAATTCGGCTTTACGCACATGAGAATTCTCCTTAATGTTCCTGTGATATACCCATACATATCCATCTCTGCTGCTCTATGAGGACTCTTTACGGTGTTATTATGCGTCTTTACTGCTTTGCTTAGACTTTTTTTTTTACCAATATTGATTGTACATAATGACTTTGTAAAGAGTTTTATGAATATTTAATAGGTTCTTTGGCCCAAGATGGTTTATTTTTGTGCTTAACAGTGTTCTTTTTAGGATTTATTGTTCTTTAGTTCTATGATATTGTTATAATATTCCTAAAGTATTCTTCTAATATTTGTAATCGGCTTAAATTTAAACACTGGCCATCGTTCCCACTTTGCTTTAATTATAGAATATACACATGGACATTGAAGCGGAGGTTGCAGAGGGAGGTTCAGCAGCAGATGGAGGAAAATGACTGGAAATGATAAGCTGACAATTAGCGCGTATTGTGACGCGTGCGCGCGCACCCTCGTCTCCAGCGCCTCCTTAGCCGTGCCAATAAGGTCATCTGATAAGCTGAAAATCCTCTCCTCCCTATCTCTCTCTCTTTCTCTTGGCCTCAAGCTTTCAGAGGAGAGTTTGTTCTTTTTATCCTCTTTTTTTCCTCCTCCCTTTTTCCCCTCCTCTTCCTTATGGTCCACTTTTTTTCAACTCTTCAGCTGCATTTTCCCTTATCTTTTGTCATGGATTCTCCTCATCTTCCTCAGCAGCTTTTCTGTATCCTTGCCTTTTTCTTTTTGTAACTCCACTTCATCTTCACACTCTCCCTCCTTCTCCTCCACCTCCTTACTCAACAACTCTGCTCTTCTGTTTCCTCTTTCTCTCCCTCCCTCCCTCATTTATTGTCTCCTCTTCCCACCTCTCTAAAACAGATGTGACTCCTGAATGAATGCATACCTGTGGCTAACATCTGCCATATCAGCCAGTCCAAACCAAATCTGACATAAAACCTCCATCAAACTCACAGAGAGGCAGCTTATGTTTGGAAATGAGTGAAAATGGTGATAAATCATGATAAAAACACGACATACTGTATCTTTAAAGCCTGCAGGCGGCTTTTCATGTCAGCGACTGAAAGAAACAGGAGCCTTAAAAGGGCTTCATCTTCAAAGTCAGTTTGGAAAATCATCAAACTGAATTTTTGCCTTTTAACAAAAACCTCTTTCGATTTGAGCAAAAATCCTGTAAAAATAATCCTACGTTAATTTTCTAAAGCTGAATAAAAGCACATACTGTTCTATCAGTTGGCAATACAGTGTGATTTAGCTGCTTTTACATTTTCCCTGAATTTATTACATGAATAACTCTTTCCAGCCCGTGTTCAGCGCATCTTTCATGTTAATGTTTTATGAAGTGATACTTGGCTGTAGTTTGAAACGTAATGGGGAAAATGAAACTTTGCGCTGGCCGTAGGTTGACCTGTTGATGTGTGCAAAATGCCACATGTTCTTCTTCTTCTTCTTCTTCCTCCTCCTCCTCTTCCTCTGGAACCTGCTGCAGAATCTCCTTCACCGTGGAGGTGGAAGTGACACTAAAACTAAGCACTTAACAGGTTCATTTACCTGGAAATTCATCCTGAGAGGAGAAAGTGGCGATTGTAAAATTTTATGGATGAATTTCCCCAGCGATGAACGGTGACATACGGGGCAGAGTGCCGCCGTAGACTAATGTATTTGACCACATGCCAAGTGGAAAGTTTTTTTATTGATTACTTTTTTTTTTCCTGCAGGTCAGATATGAGCAGGTCTGCAGAGTGCTGGTTTTGAATGAGCTAATTTGTTTATTTTTCCACTGATTACTTCACGTATCCGTGCATGTAAATGTTAATTTCAGGCGGCTCATCTCTGTGTTTCCTTTCAGTTCGACTGGAAACAAATTTCTGTAAGGATTCGTGTATAAATCAGTTTTTTTGGACAGCTGCCGGAAGCTCCAGCTGTTGAGTGCAACTCCTCGTTTCCCTAAATCTCTACAACGAAGGTGAAGAGTGTGAAGTTCGCCTGACAGACACAAGAATTATCTTTTGACCCCAAATACATTAAACTGTGCCCAGTGCTCTCTCTGCTAGAAATGATCTACGGTGGTCCGCAGAGGACAATCGTAACGATTACTCAACAGGAATAAAAGGTGAATTAGATCATTAGAGGTGACCATTGTGTTTGGAAGTATGTGGGTAAACTTTCAAGGACATCTTTCCCCCGAGCTCCTGTTGATTTCTGCTGTTTCACCTCAGCAGGTGTAAACACAGCTCCTCCTGGTGCATGCTGGGAGCAGAGCTGCACCGCTGCTGGTCTGTTAGTCACCTGAGTCAACTGGAACCGATGCGTTTCTGTCACTCAGGTCAGCCCTGAATTAAACAGACGAGCGGGCCGATTGTTTTAGATCCTATTTTTTTGGTGGAAAGAGGCGAGCACACGATGTGAGAACGAAACAAACTAAACATTACGTTACTCATTTATTATGAAGGAACACATCAAAAGAATACAATTTTCGAGGTTTTATCTTGGTTTTTCCTTTCAAACAGATGCACTCTTGAGATTTGTTGACTCATCTAACTAGCCCATAAAGGTGTTTTCATTTCATCTGATTTAACTGATGGTTGAAGAATCGTGACTTGGGCCGAGTGAGGAGCTGCCTTTGGTTTATTTGATCTTAATATCAGAGACTTTTAGCCCTCAGTCTCCTGCTTTGATCTGAGATTACTGCCTACTTGAATATTTTCACAGGAACTTCAAATTGAATTGAAATATTACCTCCTGCTGCTTGTGTTGGCGGTTTTGTTTCCAGCCAGCAGATGATTCTCCGTCCTGTAGTCTGCCCACTTTAAACAGCCGTGATGGAAAAATGATAAACTCTCTGCGAGCGTATGACTGCTGGAAACTGTTATTATAGTAACGCTCATCCAGGGATTAGGACCGGCCGACTCTCGCCTAATTAAACTTTCGACTCCCCGATGCGCTCGTGGCTCCTGCGCTCCGTCAGCCCGACTGAAATGAGTTAATAACTCTGAGTATTTCACCGACTTGCAGATGAGTTCAGTCCCTGCTTCCAGTTTTTAGAGAGGCTGACCCACAGGCTCTCCAGCAGTTTGCTGCACAGCCCCTGAAAGCTGCTATTTTTTGGGCGTTTCCTCTCCCTCTGTCATGGAAATTTCTCTGTTAACGTGAAGTAAACCGAGTTAATCTCGCTGTTTATACTCGTGTTCTTCTTCAGTATCTCTGATCTGAAGAATTCTGCCTGTGAGAAGCTCTCTTACTCAGAGAAGCTCATCCAGGCATCACATTGCTGCTCCTCTATCAAAAGGAAGTTCGTGAAGCTGCAGCTGCGTCTCCAGTCGCATCAAACAACAGCTTCCTCTTCCTCGTTTCTCCCCCCCTCACACCTCCTGCATCTGTCAGAGCCGTCCTCACCTCCTGCCGCATTTAGCGGGGATCTCCTCGGTATTATATCAAAGCGAGCAACGGTGTCTTTGTCTACCGGCTTGCTATTGATCGCAGCCGGCCCGCTGAGTGCTCATTTTCGAGCGGGGGGGGGGGGGGGGGGGGGGCTTTTATCGATGGACGACACACTTCCTGATGAGCAGAGTGGGTGCAGGAAAATGAAATGTCACCTCGGAGGGGCCTGGCCGGCTTTCAGTGGGAACTCCCGGGTGAACAAGCTACTAAACAAGCCCCCGCTTTCACTTCTCTGCATCCCAGAGTGCACCTCGGCTGCATTTAACCTTGTAAATATACATTTTTCACTTTTCATGACAGACTGGAGCAAACCAGCTTCACATAAGACAAACAAAAGCACAAAAAGTAAATCATCTATGTTCCTCTTACATGACGTGAACTCATTAAGTGGATTACGTTCTTTTAAAACTCAGCATCAGTGGAGACTTAAATGATTGTTAATCAGATCAGAGGATAGAAGAAATGTCATTTATTCCGCTAGATTTCTCCTGGAAACGGCAAGTTTTTGGCCACGAGCAAAAACCACGACCGCTCGATGTCTTCATCTTCTGATGGTCAGCTAATACTTGAATTTTTATCCACTCGATGTTCCGTCTGTTCATTCATCAGATAAAAGCTGTACTTGAGGACCAGCACTAGTTTCCTGACAAAAAGATAGAAGAATGACATTTTTCTGCATATTGCAATTTTTACATGTTACATAGAATATTTACCGCTAACCCACTTTGAAGCTGGATTGTGTGGCTTTGCCCTCAGTTTTCTTTCACTGTGAGTTGTGGTGGAGGCCAAGCATGCACATTTGAACAGTTTTGACAGTGTAAGATGAGAAGGAAGACAGTTTATGCAGAAAGAAACAAGTTTAATTGAAAGAGAACTCACAGGAACCTCAACAATGCTTTATTTTTGGAGGAAGCTGTTCAGAGGAGACAGACGCTCCGCACCAAAGCTTGTTTACTCTCAATAATGTATGTCAGACCTCGCTAATAATAGCTAATTTTCTGTGTGTTATTCGCAGCTTTAAAGCAGCGCTTTATGAAAACAAAAATCATTCAGCTCCTCACATTAAAGCTCTAATGAAGATAATCAGTGAAAGGCGGCTCCTGCAGTCTGTGTTGCTTTAATCAGATTAAAATGGCATCATTAGTGTGCAAATGCAAATGTTCCCCCTGTCGCCGCATCCTGCAGGAGTGATAAAGTCTCTCGGGACGGTTTGCTGCAAAACAATTTCTTTCTGCTTCTCTAATCAGATTACAGTCGTCTGCTGACTGTGTGTTTTCACACGCAAATTGAATCTCAGCTCAATTCTGACAAGGAAATTGGTAACTTGCTTGATAGGATCTGAGATGTAGAATAAGAAGGAAAAACACTGGCAGCCTGTGGCCTCTGAGACCGGCCTTTGACTTCTGTTTTATAGGTTTTCCTGGTGGGTAGAGAAGGAAGTTTGGAGGATTTGGAAGATAAGGAGATACAACTGATCAAAGATATAAAAGTGAACTTTCTGTTGTTGTGCTTTACGTTATATTTCTGACCATTCTCACTGTCACCGTCTCCCAGAACTTAAATCTCTTTAGGTTTGACTTCTTAATTGCTTTTCGATTGTTCCGCTCCTCAATCGCATCTCCCCGACTTCAACATTCGTGCTCCTTGCATTGATTCAGACAAACTCTCTCCGTTCAGCCAGGAGCTCATTTCTTCCCCGACCTTATTTTCTGCTGCTGCAGCTTTGACCTTTGACTGTGTTGCTGATCTGGAAAATTAACACTGCTTCTGTAAGTCGCTCCAGATCTGCTTGAATGCAGATGTTTAAAACCGACCAGGCGCTCCCATCCTCAAATCCTTTGTTTGTTTGTTTCTCTTCCAGATGAGAAGCCGCCAATGAGCAAGCGTTTTTTTGGTGTTTTTTTTGTAAGCACCGGCTATGGCTGCCCATCGAATCATCAGAGTGACGAACAACAACAACATCCTCCCTCGCTGTAAGTCTGAGGGGACGCTCATCGACTTCAGTGAAGGGGTTGGCGGGGCCAGTCTCAACGATGTCAAAGGTCAGTGTGTCACCGCTCCCACACCTTTTTAATTCAGTTACAACCTGGAGAAAAGGATGTTCTGCAAGGTACAAGACTGATTAATTTAAATAATTCAATCTGTCTCTAGAATTTAAATAATTTTGTTGTTTTAATTTTGTGCTCTTCATCTTTTTACAATTAAATTATGCAGTTAAAAACTTCTGTGGCTCTTTCACTCCATTACAGCTTTGTTTACATGCTCCATATACGCTAATGAAGTGAACTAAAAATAGCAGATTATGCAGTAAATTATGCAGTTCATCTGCTCATAAAATACCTGAAAAAATTCTAGTTGGAGTCAGATGATTAGAAATAAAATTTCCGACGGTGAACTGAACCATTAACCCATTTGGACTCAAAGCTCTCCAGTACCTTCACCTCATTAGTTCAACTGGTCCATTTTATCTGTGTCTGATTATGAGACAAAATCAGCCAATAAGTAATTGAGTGCACTTTTCCGAAGTAGCATCAAACCAGCTGCAAAACACTTTACAAACACGACTGTGATCTCTTTCCTTTTCAGTGCCTTCCCCGAGTGCCTTAAGGCTGGACACCTCAGCCTCCTATGGAGCTGCACAGGAAGTGGTCGCCATAAAGGATTATTGCCCGAGCAGCTTTACCACGCTGAAATTCTGCAAAGGCGATCGCCTCTATGTGCTGGACACGTCAGGCGGAGAGTGGTGGTACGCTCACAACAACACAGAAATGGGATACATCCCGGCCGCCTACGTTCAACCGATCAACTTCAGGAACTCTTCGCTCAGCGACAGCGGGATGATCGACAGTCTTGGGGAGGGATATGACGATGGCTCAAAGGAGTTCGGGGGTCTCGGGGAGTGGACGGGGATGAGCCTGACGCCCTCCTCGATTTACAACAAAAGCTCCTTCTCTTTGAACCCCTTTAACTGCCCGCTAGATAAAAACTGTAAAGATGGAGGTGTGAGGAACTCAGCGGATCTTATTCTTTTTGACGCTCTGGCATCTCCGTCGTCTTGCTCTAACTTTAACACCAGTGCGATCATGTCCAATGGGTTCAGCAGCTGCCATATTAACAATACCAACCCCACCAACCCCAACCAGGAGGTTGCACCTAACACACACAGGGATAATCCATTTTTCAGGAGTAAACGTTCCCACAGTCTGTCAGAACTGTCCGTCCTGCAGGCACAGTCCAACCCAACCTTACCTTCTTCTGGATTCTTCACGGGCCTTAAGGCTCCCTCACCGGAGCAGTTTCAGAGCAGGGAGGACTTCAGGACTGCTTGGCTCAACCACAGAAAGTTAGCCAGGTCTTGCCATGACCTGGACTCCCTGGGTCAGAGTCCCGGGTGGGGCCAGACGCAACCGGTGGAGACCAATATAGTGTGCAGGTTGGACAGTAATGGAGGCGTTGTTCAGCTTCCGGACACCCACATCAACGTGCACATCCCCGAGGGCCACGTCAGCCAAGGAGACCACCAGCAGATCTCCATGAAAGCCTTACTGGACCCTCCTCTGGAGCTCAATAATGACCACTGCTCCACCGTGAGCCCGGTGGTGGAGATCAAGCTCAGCAACATGGAGACCAAGTCCTTCATCACGCTGGAGATGAAGGTATCGGTAGCCGTGAAGAAAGAGAGTTGTCACGCTGCTGAAGTGCTTTGTGTTCGAAGTGACTGCAAAGAAGGGCCTTACACACCGATCCCTAACGCCTACATCTACAAGGACACAGTGCAGGTGCAGCTGGATAGTCTCGAGCCTTGCGTGTACGTAGCGGTTGTGGTTCAGTCGCATTACATCACCCGCAATACGACGGTGTGGGACCACGTGCAGAGGAAAATAACTCTGGGTGTGTACGGACCTAAACACATCCACCCTTCTTTCAAGACTGTCGTGGCCGTGTTTGGGCACGACTGCGCGCCCAAAACCTTGCTGGTAAACGAGGTGGGCCGGCAGGCCGCCACGGCCCCGCCGGTGGCCCTCCAGCTGTGGGGGAAGCACCAGTTTGTGTTGGGATTCCCTCAGGACCTCCAGGTGGGATTGTACTCCAACATGTCCAACTACCAGGTGAAGGCGAGCGAGGGCGCCGGGATGGTTCGCGGGTTTCAGGTCAAACTGGGGAAGGTCAGCCGGCTCCTGTACATGATAACGTCACACAACCCCGGCAGCATCTCAGACTTCACTCTCAGGGTCCAGGTCAAGGACGCCCTCGACTGCATCCTCACTCAGTTCTGCGTCCAAACGCCGCCGCCGCCGCCGAAGACCGGAGTGAGGATTACAGGCCAGAGGAGGTTTCTGAAGAAGAAAGAGGTGGATAAGATCGTTCTCTCGCCGCTGGCTGTCACCTCCAAACACCCAAAGTTTCAGGACAGGTGCATTATGAACCTAAAGTTTGGCAAGTTGATTAAAACGGTGATCAGGCAGCACAAGAGTACCTATCTGTTGGAGTACAAGAAGGGGGATGTCATTGCTTTGCTTAGCGAGGAGAAGATCAAACTACGAGGGCAGCTGCGGACCAAAGAGTGGTACATTGGATACTATCAGGGAAAGATGGGGCTCGTCCACGCCAAGAACGTTTTGGTTCTGGGTAAGGTCAAGCCCATTTACTGGTGTGGGCCGGACCTAACGACCACCATGCTGCTGGAGCAGATCCTGAAGCCTTGCAAGTTTCTTACGTACATCTATGCGAGCGTGAGGACGGTGTTGATGGAGAATGTGGGTAACTGGAGGGCGTTTGCAGACGCCCTGGGGTACGGGAATCTGCCGCTGAATTATTTCTGTCGCACCGAGCTGGAAAATGAACCGGAGAAGGTGGCGTCGGTTCTGGAGAAACTCAAAGAGGAGTGTACCAACATGGAGAACAGGGAGAGGAAGTCCTTCCAACGGGAACTCATGATGGTAAGACGACATTTTAGTATCTCCGTTATTTCTAAGTGTCAAAGACATCATGAAAGGTTTGTCTGCGTGCAAATTTACAGACAATCTAGAGGCGGGAAAATGTGTTTGAGGGGATTTTATAGTGATTTTATAGTGTTTTTAAGATCCATTTCCACTACGTTGCACCTTTGAATAAGTACGTATTATGTTAGGCTTCTCACAGCTGTATTAAGGTGCCCTCAAGTGCAAGGCACTTAAAGTTGTGTGCCTCCCCTTCTTCTTATCATACAGGATTATTCACTCATGATTGAAATGACCTGACACAGAGAGAAGCAGCAAATCTTCACGTTTGAGAAGCTGGGAAAAGATAAACATTTCGCTGCATTCTTTGGGAGGAATACAAGTTCAGTCAGTAAATTGTCCTCGATCAGAGAAATAGCAGCAAGGCACAAAATTGGTGCCATTCCCCTAAATCCTGCAGGCGGTTGAAAAATACATTCATGGTCAGCAAATGCTTTTACTGCCCTAAAATTTGACCAAAAAAAAAGTCCTGCATAAACATAAAAGAAGGCAGCAGCTTTTATTCTGACATGATGCACATTAGAGAGTCAGAGACGACTGATGGAGCCGTTTGCTGCATCATTAGTTTAGCTTTGTGGCGGAAGAAAGAAAAAATTAATTTCCTAAACAATCAGAGGCTCTCGCTGTTTGATTGATTATCACTTCTTTGCGGAAACAGCCCTCAACAGATTTTTTTTCACTGCAGTCTGGGGGACGCAGTCTATGTGTGTGAACTGGAAGGATTTGAGTCCTTCTGCTCAGTCACATGAGTAGTAAACAACTTGTCTTACCGCCCGAGGTGGCTCACAGTGGAAACAGGCATCACATGAAAAATGAAGCAGGAGTTGGAGGAGAAAATCCTGTAAAGGGGAAAAGCACAGAAATAAACCGCAACATCTGCAGTTTGGGTGAAAACAAGTCTGTCAAGCGAACACACGCAAACCTTGATGTGTTTTTCTGACAGCGCCGGCACCCTGCAGGAAGCAAAACAGTCCCGAGGCATTCCCCTCGCCAGACACCATCATTCAGAAAGTACTTTAAGCAAAGCACGTTTTCCGACTGCTGTTTATCCGGGCAGAGTCGATGAAGCATGCGTGCACTGTTGTTGCAGCTCAATGCGGCCGCCGGTTTTTGCCATCAGAGGTAACATGCGTTTCTAAATGGGGTCTTTTCAGGTAAAAGAGGGTGTAACTCATTTTCTCTTGATGCATTTCACCTCCGAGTTTTCCAGAGCGACTCACCTGCAGCCAGCTCTCCCCGTCTGGCTCCATGTTCTGAGTCTGAAGAAAGGAGGACGGCTTTTAATCTGGCGGCTACCTTCAGCTCCTTGGCTTTCTTATCTCTGCACCAGGCTTCATCCTTGACTCCACTGGGCTCCATTTGATTTTTATGTTTCCTCGAATATGAAACAAGAACAAACTCACGTGTCCTTCACTGAAGTCCAGCAGCTTCCTTATGAAGTCTGAAACACGTTCACCAAGGCGATGGAGAGGTTTGTCCCACTGACCTTGATAGAAAGACCTTGTTACAACACGTGCAGGTGTTGGAAAAGCACGCTGTGTGCTTTTCTGCCTGAAGGCTGCCGCAAAAAAACTCTGACCCACTGCAAAAATATGATTTCATGACTTCACGTGTCTGCGAGTCCTTCAACCTGTCCTGTTCTTAGTGTTTGTATTTTCTGATAAGAGATCAGACCTCTGGGGTTTTTGGGTGTTGTTTGGTCGTAGCAGTCGGCCAGGCCAGTTTTTTAAAACAGATTTTCACTGGATCTTTTTGTCCAAAGACATCTGAACCTGGCCCCCTGCTGCGAACAGCCCCCTGTAACGTTCAGCGATTGGTCATCATCCAGCTGCCGGTCCAGTGACTCACACAAGCTTGGATTACCAGACCTTCCCTTCAAAGGAAAAAATAGCCCTTCTTATATAATTCTCACTGACTAAAACATTCCTGCAGTGAGAACCTTTGGCTTCAAAATCCTCGATTAGCAAACAAGGCGTTCGTTGTTTTCTCTCAGTAATCTGGCTTTTGCTGCGCCCGAACTAGACAAAAGCACCAAATCCACATTCATCTGTGTCTACATGAGGTATCGAGGGGAAACACTGGGGTTAAATTACTCAAAATTCAGGTGGCTCACTTCACTAAAAGACCACTTCTATATGTTAATTAGCTCGGTGAAAAGATGTGTCAGGAAAGGAGGATGAGTCGAGGGTCGAAGGCTGGTGATTGAAGGTGAGTCCACGGGGTCAGTGAGATATCGTAGCTTCATTGTTTGCCCTGTGGCTTCTTGTAATGAGTGAGGAGGAAGCAGAGAAGCAGGAGTAAAGGTTGGGAGGCATGTGAGAGCTGATACAGGTGGAAAAGAAGGAGCTCAGACACACCTACGTACTGCAGTGAGAGGAGGACGCTGAATGAGAACGAGGTCCATGTTCCTCAACCTGCTGGGAAGAACGATCCCACTCTGAAGCACGGAGGCGATTAGCTTAGCTTAGCATAAAGGGCAAGCCTGGCTAATTACAGCACAAAACAAATAGTTTTTAGCAGGCCATCTGCTAACCTAATTAAAGTGCCATAAATTTGGCTTCAGCGTTTGCTTTTAATCATACGGAGGTTTTTTTTTAGCTGCAGTGGGAATATTCGATGTTCCTGACAATCTGACTCCGAAGCACCTCATTGTTTTTGCCTCTTTTCTTTTTTCGAAGCACATAGCAGCATTTTTATTACTGCTTCACAGAGGCAGTCGTTACAGGAGGCCTGAGAAAGAAAGCAGAGGTTTACACACCTTTAGGAGGAACCTTTCAACCACTGTGCAGTTCATCACTTTACCCATAAAACCTATGCATTCAAAAAGCTCACTGATACAGTTTCTTTTTGTGGATAGCAGCTGTTTCACTATATTAGTTTCCTGGATTGGTACCTCAGCGACTAAAGCTTGTCTGACATATGATGTGTCCAGCGTATGATGTCAAACCGGGTAGTATTTCTCCTTAATGGGGGTATTTGCACCAAAGATGGAAGCAGTTTGAGGGCGTGCTGGCACAGCTGGATTTTCCTCTTTTTTTTATGTTTTACCTTCAGCTGCAGTACGAGCCGCCTGCTGCTGCAGTTCATCTAAACAGCTCGCTGCAGCTTTTTATCCCGTTCCTGCTTTGCATTACTCGAAGCTGATCTGCTTGTATAATCGCCCCGAACGTATCTGTATCTTGTCGTGTCGATTGATTTTAATCGAACAATAACGGCACAAACAAAAGCGCCGCTAATCTCGCCGTGTTTCGTCTCCTGCGTGACCACACGTGTGTTGAGATAATCGGTTTGATGTAAGACGTGGTTTCAGTGGACGGAGGAGGAGGTCGTGGACGGGTTTGTCTCGGACCACACAGGACAACAGTGACTTCACTCTCTTGTACACACTGAAATAAAGACTTTAAATTGTACTAAAACATGTAAATATGACTTCAACTTTAACTAGAACCTGAAGTTATGGAGATGTTTCATCTGTAAGTCGCTCTCTGGATGGCGTGAAATATTTCAAGTGAAAGTGCTCCAGCAGAACAAGCACTGGTGGTTCAGGATCTTCACCCCTTCCTCCTCCTCCTCCTCCTCCCCCTCCTCCTCCTTGCGAGCCGACAGGTGTTCCCATGTGAAACGTGAGCATGCATTGATCAGGACGGAGTTGGAGGCCCAGGGGCACCCGACACCGCCCCAGCAGATCTTTTAACACCGCGGATCGAGTTACAAAGGCGGAGGACAAAATGAGAAAGCCGTCCCTTGTGCTTGTCAGCGGAGGAGATCGTCGTTTAATAATAGATCCGCGCACAGAGGCAGGAGAATCACTCCTGCAGGGGACGTAATCAATCCGCCCGTCTGAGAGCAAAGCCTTCAGTCCAAAAAATGAACACTAACAGAACCGCAGCTTAGAAAATGTGACTTCTTCATAAACGTACAGCCCCCCCTGTGACGGCCAATAAAGATCAGCATGTAAATAACGTAATGAATATTTTACAGCCAGCCTGATTATCCAGACGCGGCTGCTGCAGCTTTATCGGAACAAAAACTTGAATTGTGAGATCCGCTGCAGCTTAGATAGTTGTAGGAAAAAAACACAGCACATTGTCAGTGGAAAATCAACCCAGAAACCGGCTCCACAAAGAAAGTGATTGATCCAAAGGTTTTTTTCTCAGCAGCAGCCAGTGAGGGAGCTGCAGTGACCTTCATCCACGTAAACAGCTGGGGACATTTCAACATATCCTTTTATAGGAGCTAAACTCATGAACACATTTAAGACATAAATAAAGAAGAACCTGGAAGATTAGATTAGACAGCAGATGAGGCTGATTTTCTGCAGAAAGCAAAAAAACAAAACAAGCTGAACGATTGAAAGGCAGATGGGGAGGTTTAAAGGACCGTCTCCAGAGAGGATTTCTATGTATTTTACTATTTGTTTTTCAGCCATGTTAATAAAACAACAGAGTCAGATTCTGAATTTTTCTTTAAAATGTTCGTAAACATTCCCAGTTTATTGGATGTAACATGTAAAGAGCAGCTGGTGTGTCCACATGAGACATCTTCATCTTCCCTTTGAAGACACCAGATGATTTTGAAGATATAGTTTGGATATAGAGATAGTTTAGCTCGTCCTGTATTTGTATTCCCTGCCCGCCCCGTACTCACTTCTTATCTACCTGTCAGTATCACCCCCTCCCTCCCCCACGTCCCTCCTCCTCCCCTGCTTCTCTGCTGTTGGAGCGTCTGTAAGTGAAGTTCATTTAGCTGACAGCCGTCCGGTCAGCTGTCAGCTCCGTCTGTCCGTCTGCTCCGAGTGCTTCCTGCACGTCGCCGCTATTTCATTCGGCTCACCCGCACGGCGTTTTTCTATTTCTAGATCACAATCAGGTTGTTGGTTAATAAGCCGGAAACAACGACTGAAATCCGTCTGGAAACGGGAGACGGATAAAGAAATGTGCTGTGGTGGGGCAGATTTTTTTATTTTTTTATTCATGTTAGCAGTGTCACATGACTCTAAGAGGTTTTACAGGTTTTAAAACTCTGCAGCCCTCTTTTTATGAAATGAGGCTAAATATCAGATAAAGTTCAATTAGCAGCATTATATAATAGAGTTTAGTCAAACAGAGAAGCTTTAAACTGATCTAGTTTAAACTGAGGGGCCTGAAATGTAAAAGACTCCAGCTGGGGTTGAAACAACAGCTGACACAGTGTCCTTGAGCAAGACGCTGACCTTTGACCTCCATCTGGTGCAGTTGAGGGCCGCTTCATGTCTCAGAGCGAGATGACACTTCTCTTTTCCCAGACAACCACAACCCAGATTTATTGTTGTGTCCAGTTGCGTTGCCCGTTCGGCCTCTCTGACCTCCTGCCCTTTATTTTGAAGCTCCGACTCTTTCCCGTTTCCTGTCATGCTTCCTGCTTCAATCCTTTCCGGCTTAAAACATCACACCTCTCCTGCACGGACAGGAGCTCCTGATTTGCATTTGAACACATCATGTGTTAGGACAGCTCGGCAGACCGCGTCTATATTTAGAGCGAAACCTGTGTGAAGCCTGAATCAGCAGTCGGAGGCCAAAGTGCTCGTCTGGCCGGTGGTGGAGAGGAAATATTATATTATCTCAGTTTGGTATGAAAAAGACTGACCTGCACATTGTAGGTTATTCAGGTTAATTAACTCCATTGCAGGCCTGTAATCTATAATAGAAAAAGACAGAGGAGATAAAGGGAGTGTAAAAATAGATGGTTGTAATTACTGGAAATGACATGGCCTGGGGATTACAAGGTTATAAGCTGTTTTATGAGTTATTTCAACATGCGTCAAAAAACAGGGATTCTGCTGAGTGCTTTTAATTCCTCTTAAAAAAAACAAGTAGGGAGAGTATATAATATAGTCAGCAGGCGGTTATCAGGAATTCTATTCACACTTTTGTCAGCTCTTCACAGCAATAATTCTTCATTATACAATCAGTCAATTAGGGGAATCTTGACCCAAATCAGTGTTACTTTGGACTCCCTCCACTCAAACAGAAGTTATATCTTCATTTATATTGACTGTGCAGCGACATGTAAAGCCTCTTTGCAGCCTTGTATCATACGATGTCAGTAATGAATCAATAGAGCAGCGGTGATGAGGTCGGTGGTTATCAATGGACACCACTTCCCTTCACATGTCGACTGGCTTTCATCTGAACTGCGGTGAAGCTCCTGCAGCTCCTCATCTAACGGTTGTCGCTCCGCGCTGCAACACGATCCCGATAAAACTCACCCGGCGGTTGTTTATCAGCGGCTCCAGACGCGCTCGGCCCGAATCGCGCGCTGTCGACACGCTCGTGGATTTAATTAAAAACCAGTAAGACATCATTTAATTTGCCTGCCTGGCATCTCGAGGCCGCAGCTCGTCTCCTACAGCTGCGGAAAATGCTGAAATTACTCCACGTGTTTATGCTTAAAACTATTCTTGTGATACACAGAAACAACAGCAGCCTCCAGGAGGCAGTGAGACACTTTGCGTTGAGTGTTTTACAGATCCAGTGGTATTTCATGTGATTGATTCCCTCCAGAAAAGTCATGTTTTTGAAGAATAACAGGCTGCACAGGTTAATTAAACTTTGCTGTAAAAAGTCACCCCAAAGTCTGGTTTGGACCGTATCAGAGGATCTTGAGTAAGAATTGTGCCGCAGACCAAAGGCGGCAGGTCTGTGTGATGAAACACCTTTTAATTTAACACTTTCCAGGAAGCACGGCGGTGTGAGAGCACCAACACTTCTGACCACGTCTGAAATTAGTTTGAAAGATTATTAAAGATTTAATCTGCTCCCTTCAAACGGCACAACATTTCTTATCATGTAAATCTCCGCACGTGTCTGCAGCTTTATGAATCCTCGTACATGTCCTCCATGTTTCTTTATTCCTGCCGCCGCGAGCACGTGAATCACATCAGGACATATTCAGCACGCTGCTGTTTTCTCCACGTGAACGTTGCATCTCATCCGAAATCCTCGATGACTAAAGGTTTCACGCGACGCTGAACACAACGTCGCTCGCTGATGTGACCCGATGAAGCCGTTAATAAAGCGAGTGTTCGCTGCGCGGAGGCTGACGGGAGCTGCGACAGGAACAGAGGAGCAGCGACTCTCTGTTGTCACTTACATCTTCAGCCATGATTGGATTATTCATCTATCGTGTGGCCTCAGCGGCGACGCTCAATAATCCCTGAAGATCTCAGTGCTGCTTGATTTTATGACACAAATTGTTTCGCTATCAAACTGTGAAACCTGCAACTGATTGCCTGAATAACAAGTACAATCCTGAAAAACTTTAATTATCTGCATTTAAAGTCAAAATATAAACAAATCAAGTGAATCCTGAGAACTCAATATTCATTTTAAAGGACATGTTGTGTGCACGTGTTAAAATACATCATCTTGACCCGTGCAGAGCCATTTATCGTAGCTCATCTGTGAGGCTTGGCTGCGTTTCGACTTTTTTCTACATAATTTCGATTTTGGTTTGAAAAATCTTTGCGTGAAAATTTCTAAAAACTGGTGTTAATCCGCTGGTGGAGGATTATTTTTATGTCGTAGAGGGAAGGAAACATATGTGTCTGCCTTTCTTGCTTTCTGTGCCTGGCAACAAAGAAAAAGCTTCCCTGCAAAGAAGCTGAAAGGTATCACCGCAGGACAGGGACTCACTTTGATGCTCATATCTCTAGATAGACACACACGGCGTATTTTGGTCAGGAAATAGAAAAACATGTCAGTGGTCGTCGTGCCACTTTTCAAGAAAAATAAATTCTTGCCTGGGGTGCATTTTCCAGTCAGCTGCTTTTTGTTAAAGCGCAGTACTTTTTAACCCTCATTTAACCGGGTTAGCTGAGTAGGAACGTGTTTACAGCAGCAGCTTGAGGGGCAGCACTACTTATAGGATTATACTCATACACAAAACCAGGTTTTTTTCCTCCCGAACACTTTTTTCAGCTTTTGTTTTTTGCTGTACAGCTTCCAAATCTCCAAATCTCCCAGTAGTTGAGATATTGAAAAGGAGTCATTCTCCTTTGATTAATTCAAACCCCATTTCCCTGCTGACTCTTCAACCCATCAAGGCGTTGCTGAAGATGGACTGCCAGGGTCTGGTCGCCAGGTTGGTCCTGGATTTCGTCTTACTGACCACGGCGGTGGAGGTGGCGTCCCGCTGGAGGGAGCTGGCCGAGAAACTGGCCCGAGTGTCCAGGCAGCAGATGGAGGCTTATGAGGCGCCGCACCGCGACAAGAACGGCCTGCTGGACAACGAGGTGACAAACCGTTATTTCTTGATATCCGTTTAAGGAATAATTAAGGAACTATAGTTCTCATAATTCATTTGGACTCTTATTTAAATATGAGTACCACGTCTGTGTGGTCAGATTTCACTGAGTTGTGACTGATATTTGGTGTAAATTGAAGCACTGTATTGATGCACCTGTCACTTCCACCTGCCTCCATTAGTCTCACCTCTAACAGGGAACCTCTTCCATAAAAGAAAGCTCAAGCTCCTCTAATCTGTTGCTTTCTGTGTCTTCAGTCCATGTGGAAACCAGCCTACGACTTCCTGCTGACGTGGGCCGCCCACGTCGGGGACAGCTACCGAGACGTGATCCAGGAGCTCCACCTGGGTCTGGACAAGATGAGGAACCCCATCACCAAGAGGTGGAAGCACCTGACCGGCACGCTGATCCTGGTGAACTGCCTCGACACCCTGCGCAGCGCCGCCTTCTGTCCCACCGGATACGGAGATTTTGCTGTTTGAACGTTTCTTTATTTTTTTCAACCTGGGGATCATTTTTACAAGTTGCGTTGGAAGTTTCCGGAGCTCAGATCTGAGATCCGTTGTGGTGGAGTTTGGTTTGACTTTAGTGGACGGGAGGTGTCGAAGGGATGTTACTAAGGACACCGTGTTTGGGATTGGACGTTGAACCGAGCAGTTTTTAGGCAGTCTGATGAACCTTGAGGCTTTCCCTCTGCCTTTGTCCTTCAGGTCCGACCTGTGCGTCCTGGTCTCTAGTTTGGAGTCGTGGATCGACATCATGGCAGCAATGACTGGTTCTCATTAGACACCACAGGTAGAAACCATTTCTAGCACTGGATAAGTCGATGTGAAACCGGAGGATCGGCCTCTTTTTCTTTGTTACCCTTCACGTCGTCCTTCTTCGTTGTGCTTTCTCTACCTCTCATGTTTCTCCTGCTTTCTTCTTCATCTCTTTTCTACCTCACCCTCTGTCTGTCCTTTGACTTTCTCTGTTTCATATTTTTATATCACCACCTTCCTTCCATTTGTGGGTTCAGTGAATTACATGTTCAGATTTCTGCAGTTGTTGTTTCCATCACTGTGTATTTCCTTCCTTCACCCTCAGGACAACATCAGAGACCTCAACCACTGCAGTACATCACTGTGACATTTGCACAGCTTTCAAATTTGATTTGACCCTCGTACAGAAGTGACTGTTCTCACGCTCTCGACTGTTGTTTGCAAGCCAAACTTTATACATGAATAACTTTTCCTCCCATTTCTGACGGCCAGTTTTTAGTCACCCATTGGCATTTTTTATAAAAGAAAGAAGGGCGGATATTTGAAAAAAATCTGTCAGAAATTATTCTTAGATTCATACATCAAGAGAATTTGTTTGCGATTAGCTTTGCCAAAAACTGAAAGCCCAATGCTGAAGTCACACGTGTGTCCATAAAGGTACAGTATATCTGTTCATGCAAGATGTACTTATATTTTTTTATACTTGCAGCTAACGTATTATCAGCAGTGTTGTTGTGTTTTCTTAGTTTGGATTTCCTTTTTCAAAAACAATTTGTGTCATTAAACTAAAGAGTTTGAAAGGAAATGTCAAAATTAATATTAATATTATTGATATTAAGTCCAGCTAAAAACTAAAAAAGTATGTTTAAGTTGAACATCAAAATGTAGTTCTTGCACACGCTAACGCTACATACTCCACTACACCTTTAGCGAGCTAATCAGCTTGCACACTTGCAAGTGTTCGTGTTTTCCAGATGAATTATGACACGAAGACATTTCTAAAATGTACTTCAGAATAATTAAAATGATTAAAAAAAGAAAAAAAAAGAGTGCTGACTGCACCGTAATGTCAAGCGAGAAACCTGGAGCTGAAACATTTCCACCTTCCTACGTTATCCTGTTAAAAACAAATAAGCACGATCGTCACACAACGAAATGAAAAACTAAGGCTCGCTGTGTTAGCCAGCAAGCATGGCTTTCTAAAGAACACACTGTACACATACTTGTGTTTTGATTTATCAAAAATTACACAAAAAAGAATGAACAGTAAAAACTACATTAATGTAGTTTTTTGTTTAAATTGTATTTATGAAGCCTTTTTGGTTGTTTTTGTGATCGATCAGCTCTCATTCTGATCGATGCCGGTATCGTTTGTTTCTGTTTTCATTTTCGGTCTTTTGTTTCTCTAAAATGTGTTTTTGTGACTGCTGCAGTGTTATGAACATTATCTGAACAGGAAATATGAGAGACATTTATATATTTGTACCGAACGCAGACTGAGTATTACCACGTTCGTGAGCGACGGGCCGCGGATCTGAAATCTGTTCAGAAAAAAATCAATAAAAGACAAACTTGAAAATAACATGTAATGAAAGTGCCTGAAATATCCATTATTTGAGCTTAAAAACACTCTTAAAAAGATATTCTTAACATATTCATATTTTAGTATTAATATCAACCAGCTTTCATTATTTCCTGATTCCAGCATTCAACACAACACACGCGTGTATTATGAGTGGCGTGTGACACCATCATGAACTCCACACGGACAATACAGCAGATTCCTTCGTGCAAACACACACACACACACACACACACGCACACACACACACACACACGAAAAACACACTCAGCTATCACACATGAACGCACAATCTCATGTACTAACGCAAGCATAAACACCACACATGAATGCACACAGTTTCATCCTCGTATGCTCTCTTATCCCAGCCAAACATAATCCTTTCACAACACACACACACACACACACACACACACACACACACACACACACACACACACACACACACACACACACACACACACACACACACACACACTGTTTAATGTACTTAATTAAGGCAGATAATTATTCCCCCTCAGAGGACAGGCCACCTTGACAGGGTCGTCCGTTGCCTCTCGATGACTCACCCTCCACATTCCTACTCGTCTCCTGGATACAACTCGAAACTCAGACCAAGGCTGTGTGTGTGTGTGTGTGTGTGTGTGTGTGTGTGTGTGTGTGTGTGTGTGTGTGTGTGTGTGTGTGTGTGTGTGTGTGTGTGTGTGTGTGTGTGTGTGTGTGTGTGTGTGTGTGCGCACCATCTTTTCAAAAATCATAATCCAAAACTAGTAAACAAGGTGATAAAGATGTTCTTTGAACTGAGGTTTTAAAAAGCTGCACAGGATTCCTGGGTGTTTGTAAGATGTTGTAATTCTTCTGTGTGTTTGTGAGTTTTTTATTCTGACAGTGCTGCTAGCTGGTTAGCGTTCAGGTGCTAGTTTAGGAAAGAAAAGCACACTATTCATTCACATGCTTTTCTTTATTCAGATGAAACAGGGAAGGATTACAAATATTATCTGTTGTTTGTTTAATTTGAGGCTCCAATAACTTGATTTACATATGTGGAGTAGTTTTTGTGTCTTCCTGATAAATCTAAGTCTGTTTACTGTTTTTGATCTCCACCCGCCTCGAAGTGAACTATTTGGCTCTTTAGCTGCTAAACGCTCCCCTGTGTTCACCAGCTAGTTTCTATCTGTGTCTGTTTGCTGCTGAGCGGTTTGTGTTTGGAGGCTTTCTACAGATTTTTCTCTGAAAATTTCCCGCAGGTGCAGAAAGAAAGTGAAAAAAGTTGTGGCCGGACAGCTAAACAACGAACTGAGACTCCGAAAAAATGGAGGAGCTGCAGATACAGCTGATAATTCTCTGTAGGTTCAATGAATGATTCGTTGAATTGGTATCATACAAGTAAACTTAATATAAATATTTAATTTACTTGCCCTTTCAAAGATTTTATAGACGGAGGATATCTCACCCTCTAAATACATTTTTTAAAGGTGTCTTAACCACCTGAAACTGTGTTCTTGTTCTCTTCACAGAGAGAAATAGTCATCGGCAGATCAAAACCAGTTCATCTCCAAATCCTCAAAGTCGTCTCGCCCGGTGTTTTTCTCCAGAGGAGCGAAGGCAGAGCAAAGTGTTCCCATCGCCTGACACCACCCTGCAAGTTTGATATTCTCTTCACGAAAGGCTCAATTTAGAAAATACACCTTGTTCAGAGGTGCGGATGTGAACGGTTTGATTTACTGGGTGTCCTCTGTAATCTCCGTCACCGGCAGGAGATGATCAGGTATCATCCCGTCTGTCAGACAATCGAGAGAGGTGTGAGAGGAAAACAATGATTTTCTCTTCCCTCTGTTAATTTAGGACAAATCGGCCGGCAGCTTTTCAAAATGCAAAACAGGTGGTGAGATGAAAAGCTCGGGGACGAGGCGTCGGTCCGTTTCATCTGCCGGAGTTTCAGGAGGACGTGTGGAAGCAGGCCGGGCTGGTTTCACCTCGTAGGCCTGCAGACTCCTTCATCTGCTGCTTCTCAAGTCTCGGCCCTTCAGGCAGAGTTTGTTGTCACGAGGCCTCAGAAAACCTTTGAGTGACTTCAGTGTCTGAAAGCTCGGATTGATCAGCTGTGAAATCGTATGAATCCGATAACAAAGATGCTCCACTGTGCTGCGTGTTTCAGGGAACTCAGCAGACCAACATTCAAATGCAAAACGCTTCTCAGAGCCCAGTTTTTGTTTTTTTAGTTAATGACATAAGTGCAGTAAAGAAGAAACCTGATTCAATATTTAAAAAGCCACATCTGTCTGAAAAAAATCAGAGAGAATCTCACTTTTTGAAAGTACCTCATTACATAAACATTATTATCTGTTGAACAAAGAACTGCGAGCTGGTGAGTTGTCCGTGGCTCCAGCTCTCGTAACTGTTCTTTATCACAGAGATAATGCAACAGCTAAATTAAATCTTAACCTTTTTAAATACCGTATATGATCATAACAAGTAGTGTAGCAGTAGGAGAGTTAAAAATACAAATAGCAGAAACATTTTTTTTTTTTACGAGGAGTTTTGGATCATTTTAGATGTTTGCTGTTTGTTAAAGACCAAATTTCATGTTGATTCTTGTCCTTTTCTCTTCAGAAAGTTGGCCCTCAGCAGGTTAACGAGCTTGTTTTAACCCCCCCTACGTCTGGTTGCTGCTTGTCGTCTGTTACCGGAGGAACCGTGAGGAGGCGATGGAATAAATTAAAGTAGACCAGCGAGGGAGACTCCTGTTTTATGGATGAAGAGGCTGTGTGGGCGAGAGACGGCCGGCCTCGTTACAGAGAGAGAGGAGTGAGCTGTGGCCTTAGAAAGTTTTGCTGTGTGTGTGTGCGCGTCCTGTTTGTAATTTGTTTCATTGATCTCACACACACACTCATTAGAAGGGAAATCAATGAGAGAGGAGGACAGCGGGAACAATTACTGAGGTCCTGATGACTCAGGTTGTTGTTCAGGGACTTTCTCTTTCCCTTCCTTCTTAAAGCTGCACATCCACACATGTGTTTTCACCTCTTCATGCTCAGGGTGGATGACAGCTGATTACCACATAACAGTCAGGCAGCAGTAGGTAGTGCAGGTGCAGCCGACACAACTTCTGTTGCAGCCAAACTTAGAAGTGTCAGTCATGTTGAATCTACAGTACTGACTTCAAATCTATGAATTAACACATGGATTTATGTACGCTGTAAAAACTGGATCTAACAGAGTGAAAACATCTTATATTTAGTAAAACCGAGTTGTAAAATATGAGAAGAATTATCTTGTTTTAAAATGCATGTATGTGTTTCTATCTTTGAATTGATGTTGTATTATGTGGATGGATGGGTCTGTGGCCCAGTAGAGGTAAATACAGTGACTTTAGGTGCTAGACTAACAACATGTCCAGTGAGATGGAGGAAAAACATCAGGCCCAGGACTCGCTGCCGCCTTCCCAGCACACCACGGCGTAGAGAAACAATGCTGGCAACCACAGACTGGCAAAACATCTGCAGGAGTTTCTTACAGATGTTAGAGGATCCCAGCGACCTCAGAAAATAGATTTGGCTGAAGTTCTTAAATCGGTCCAGTCTGGATTCCAGAAGAAAATTATCCAAACTGACTGACCTTCATATCTTAAAGCAACGATGGACTGTTGCTTCCCTTTAGCTGAGGGCTTCCTGCCTGTATACCAACACCAATTCAGCAATATTCACAAATCCATACGTGTTATTTCAGAGTTTTGTTTTATAATGTGAGAAATGGTGTGTACAAACTTTTAGACTTGCTGCTGCGGATGAGTTTTAAACCAGCAGTTACAGACTCTTTTCTGGACTCTGTCATATGAACCCAGTTTTGGTCCCTCTGATGCATGAATACACCCAGTGGTACAGACTGATCTGACATCGTACACAGTCCTGAGCTCATGTTTAATCAGACACTGTAAGTGCAGGTGAGCGAGTGGAGCGGTCTCTGGGACGAACAGACATGTGAAAGGTAAAAACCAACATCTCATCCCAGCTCTGGGACTTCTTGCCATTTCTGTGACTGCAGAAAGCTGCTCATCCTCCACTGAAATCCTGTGCTGCCGCCAAGTGGTAGAAATGTCACATGATCCCACTGTTAATGCAAGTTTCAGCCCTTGAAATAATGTGCGGTTTACTTCAACAGTCATTTAAATGTGTTAAAAAAGAGAATAATATATCAGATACAGTTCTTTCATCAGATTATTGATCTGCTGAGTAATGATTTCTTCATTTCCTGTCGTTCTGTTGACAGGAAACACTGTAAAATAAAAAAAAAAACGATTGGTTTTCTGTTTTATTACAGAGTCCAAGCCTTTATTACTGGTGTGCAAACTGGAATCTAATCGTGACCCATTGGAAAATAACACAACAAGATGGCATAGAAGACAATTGAGGTCAGTGTTTCCATGTTTTTTTTCTCCTGTTTTTCTAATTCACAAACAACACCATCTAGATTGAAGGCATGTTAACTGAGAGTGGAACAATTTATGTCTTCTAAAAACCTGATAAAACAGTATAAAACCATGAGTAAGTTACAAATGTATACATGAACAGAGGAATTTAAAGTACTTCAAACAGGACAGATGCAATAAAACAAAAAATGAAGGAAAGAAAAAATATCATTCAAAATTATGTAGATAGGCATACAACATGTTTGCAAAAATACAAGAGTAAAATACTGACTGTGTCACAGGCACAATCAACCTTAAAAAGTCATACAGGAGTCCTCTGATGGTTTAATCTGACAGACATTCCTCTATGTATGCGGTTTATTTAGAAAATCAAATATGACGCGCCTCGTGTACCTCAGCTTGCAGTTGCTCTAGTTGGCCACTAGGTGTCAGTGTCTTACAGCTCAGGAAACACGCTGCGCAGAGGAAACACTGCAGCAACACCACGACCCAGTACCTTTCAAATTAAGATCCTCTTTCACGCTACTTAGGGTGTTTAATGGTACAATGCCACACTGGAAGGCTTTTATTTTTGAGGGGTTTAGTTTAACCGGAAGACAGATCAGGTGATTTTCAGCTGGAGCTTTACACACCTTTATGTGGCAGCGTTCAGAGGCTGGTCCACGCGTCACACGCCGTCAGTCGTGTGTGTTTGTGTGTTACTTGAAGGGAGCTGCTGCGCACTTGGAGACAAACAGCCAGATGCAGCGACGCGATGTGACACTCGGCCACGCGTAATTTGCGCATTTGGAGAGCGGTGTGCGCCGTGAACGCACCGCTTGTACGTGCGATGATTTGACATTTTCTGGACGCCTGGTGCAGTTGGAACGAGTCCAAGGATGCTGCGGCTTGTCTGGCTACCGGAGTGCCGCCGCGCAACGACGGGCTGCGCCCTCCACCTCTGCTGAACGGGAGAAGCGCGGATCAGGCTTCTGTCTTTGCGCGTTTTCCGACTTCTCGCTTCGACTGTCACCGGGGAACAAGCCACTATGGATCACTCCTGGGACATTTAAGCGTTACCTGCGGTGATCTCGCTCTCTGCTGGGACTCTGCGAGTGCATGCTGTTCCTCCTTCCCCGCCTGCAAGATGGGGAATAGTTTCTCCAATTTGGCTGCCTTCCAGTCCTTGCACATAGTCATGCTCGGCTTGGACTCTGCGGGCAAAACCACTGTGCTGTACCGGTTGAAATTCAACGAGTTCGTCAACACGGTGCCCACCATCGGCTTCAACACGGAGAAGATCCGGTTGGGCGGCGCGGGGGCCTCCAGGGGTATCAGCTGTCACTTCTGGGACGTCGGGGGCCAGGAGAAGCTGAGGCCCTTGTGGAAGCCGTACAGCCGCTGCACGGATGGCATCGTGTACGTGGTGGACTCCGTGGACGCCGAGAGGTTGGAGGAGGCCCGGACCGAGCTGCACAAGATCACCCGGTTCTCGGAGAACCAGGGGACCCCGCTGCTTGTCATCGCCAATAAGCAGGACCTGCCCCGGGCGCTAGATGTCGGGGAGATCGAGAGGCAGCTGGCACTGGCCGAACTGAGCCCGTCTACCCCGTACCACGTCCAGCCAGCCTGCGCCATCATAGGAGAGGGACTGGACGAGGGCATGGACAAGCTGTATGAGATGATAGTGAAGAGGAGGAAATCATTGAAGCAAAAGAAAAAGAGGCAGTGATGCCAGATTTGATCTGGACGATAGAGAAGACAAGTCCTTTCAATAGAAACATTACATTGGAGAGCCGGTTCAAGGGAGATTTTAGTGCTACACAGCAGATAAAAAACACCATAAATATCATTACTGATTACAACAGTGACAGTGCAAGTCTTCATATAAGATGGGAATATATTTATAGTCATGCCACCTGCGCTACAATACATCTCATCCCTAAAAACTCACCATGTTCCTGCAGGAATGTTACAGCTGAACGTAGTGACGATAAAAATGTTTATTTGCAGTAAACAACTCTTCATGAACGACTTAAACTCATAATAGTCTCAATAATGTCAGATTTGTGGAGGAATGTTGATGGTTTGTCTCGATAGATGACTGTTTCTTCACAAGCAGGAAGTGTCTCTGTAAACTCTGGCACTCTGTCAAGAAGTCCCTGATGGAGGAATATTAATAGGACTGTTTCATTCGGGCGTCTGCGTTAAAGCGGGGATGTTTTCTAAAGAGTAGGAGCTCCCTGTTGCTGCCGCCTTGTGCTGTGCACAGATGTGAGACTGTTGTAAATGCGATTTGGGATGCACTGACGCACAGACGGGTTTAGAGCTGCAAGGCGGTGTTACACCGAAGATGATTCCCCTGAGAAGACACACTGAACTCTTTTGTTATTTACAAGCCTCCCCTGCTGCGCTGAGGAGAAAATAAATAATGGAATTACAGGTTAAGACAAGTTAAAGTTTAAAAATGCATCTTTACAGAAACAAGCGTTGACCTCTCGTCCCTGATTTTGCACCAAGACATGTTCTCGGTGGTGCGTCTTCCTCAGAGGAACCACCTTTGATTGTTCCCCCTCTGGAGGCTTTCAGCTCTGTGAACAGCTGATTTCATCTATTTTGGGGTGGAAATGTTTAATTTAATCACATCCTCGTGTAATTAGTTTTTCCTACGAGCTTTTTCAGCCGGCCGTTTTTCGCCTCGCTGCAGCATCGCTGCCTTTCTTCCAACAACCAGTTACTAAATAAGTTGCCAGTGGACTCCGTGTTAGCTTTTATGAAGCGCCTGCTTCTGCCAATCAGAGCGTTCAAACCTGCAGCTGCACTGATTTGTCACCAAATACTTGGAGAGCGCATTAATGAAACAAAAGACGAGTTGTTAATCTTCTGGTTCTGTTATTTGATTATTTGATTACACTGATTACCTCTTTTTCATACACATTTCCCACATTAGCAGACTTTAGAATAACTTTAAGTAATCATAATCATAATCATCAACATCACAACAAAAAATGTACGAGCCAATCCAACTATCATCAGAGGTGTTTCCTTACAGAGAAACAACACGTCGTTGTCCACATACGGAGGGACTCTCAGGCAAAATCATCAGCAACCGTCTCAACTTGTTTTAATCCACCTTTGTAGTTTAGAAATCAGCTGTTTCTCAGAGTTATTGTAAAGTGTCATAGTTGCATCCCAAGACTGTTTGAACCTGCCAGCGATGACGTGGCGGATCGCTGAGAAGTCAAATGTCTTCCTGTCACGATGACGTAGTGAATTTAATCGACAGGCTGGAACCTGTTCAGCTGCTCTGAATATAATTTTGCTTTATTTGAACGACCTACACACCGAAACATTTTGTCAATCCGAGTCAGTCCCCAAATCTGACAGTCCAAACAACGTCTCACCCGCCTGACTGACAGCTCGCAGAACAGTTGGTGAAGAGTCACTGACGCCTGGCGGCCTGTTGAATGTCGTACGTGGACTGTTGTTTTGTGCCACGTTCACGTCGCAGCAGAAGAGATAGAAGGAAATATTGATGCTGCAGCTTGACGTCCACGAAATGATCCAAACAATAAACTGCAGCATGTTTGTACGTTTCAGCGACATTCATGAATGTTATCTAAAACCTTTGACGTGAGCGTGGCAGCCGCCTCCTCAGTGTTCAACATTGCATGACAGTCACAACTTCAGACAATGTGAGTTCTACAGAACAGTGTTACAGCCAAAATACAGCAAGACCAAACGATGTATTACAAGCCAAAATGAAAAAAAAAAAAGAGAAAAGAAAAGTATTTTTGGGATTAAACTCTTTGTAATTGAACGTGTGTGTCTGTGGCTCCTGTTTGGTTTCCAAAGGTTTAATCAGGGCGGGAAATCCCCAGCAGCTCCCTGCTCAAGTTCAAATGACAGGTTACAGTTTGTTTTGGAGGTTACAGTGAAAGAAGAGCAGCTCTGTGAGCTCTCCGAGCTAAACGCTAACTACATCACGCTCATGTGACAACGCTGGCGTGTTGACGTCAGCAGGTGTTTCTCATAAGCATGCTAACATTAGCATCGCATGCTTTGTTTGCCGGTTGCTGTTTTAAAATGTGATTTTAGGTCGTTGTTTTGTTTTTAAGACGTAGGTTCATGTTTTATTAGTCAAAATGCACAAATTCTGTGTTAATAACAATATCAATTAAAAGCACAACTAATTACCTCCTAATTTTATAAAAGTAAATCATACCTAAACAAATACACTGTCCAAACTCTACAATAACATTAATATACTGCGGTACTACTAAATATTCACTGTTCCAACAGTCCTAATGACCTATTTTGATCTTGATGTGACTGTTTTGTACAAACATAAAGTGTCACGTAGTTTAATCTCATATAGTTGTAACATCTGTCCATTCTAATATGAATTATTGATCAAAAATTCAATTATTTATGTAGGAAAGATAAAGATTGCTATAATTTACTCATTTTAGCAAATGCCTCAAAACGATATACGTTCATGTTGAAGTGACAGCGACCTCTAGTGGCTGTAGCTGCCATGACAGGAGCGAAGGGGGAAGAGGGCGGGGTGGATGGGTGGGTCATCAAAACGCTGGACTTTAACATCAGACATTTTTGTTTTACTTGAATTTGTGATATCTGATACGTCAACACGCTCTGCCCGTAAAACTAGCAAATAACAGCTGATTGAAACCTCCAGCCGTAGATCATCTTCATGATCATTTCCCACCTACAATCAAGTGTTCAGTGTGTTTCCTCAGTTTGAAATCGATTCTGTTGTCTGCTTTTCAAACTGCTGACAGAGCGCAGAGACTCCCACTTTATTTTTATTTATCTGTTTTGTTTCTTTACCTTCTTTTCTCTGTGTTTCTGTGGGTGGCTGCGAATAGGGATTTCATGTTTTTATCTGTTTTCTCTTGGATGATAATCCTTCACACTTCCCACCCTCGCAGTCCAAAATGGAGGACTGTCACATATCTGCTGCAGAAGCTTTGAACGCCAACGTGCTTAAAAATGCTGCTGAGTGTGCACGAGTCTGATTATTTCCTTTTTTTTAAAGCGAGTTGTCAGATTTTTGTTGATGGCAAAAATCTTTTGTTTGAATTATCCAGCTGAGTTACAGCAATTTTTCAAGATCTGCTCTTTGTGTTGCACAAAAATATGAATTTTATGGGGCTTTTCAAAATAGAAGCTACACAAAAATGGGCTCTTTGAAAGCTGCAGAACATTTGGAGACAATATGTTGAAATTTAAATCCTTTTGTGAAACCACAATCGATAAAAATAAAAAAAAGTTTTGTACGTACAGCACTTATTTAAAACAGATTTTCAGTTTAAAACCCAAAACTGTTTTATAAGAAAGTCTTAAAATGATGTGGCACAAACTGCTCTACCACCTGTGGCCACTTGCAGTCTATTAAAAACTCCAGCTGTATAGATTTATATGGAACCTTGCGGAGGTCAGAGTTGTTGAATCGGCTGCAGACAGAATCTGTTGCTGCATAAATTCAGTTTATTGTTTCATGTTGGAAAGGTGAGCTGCTGTTGAGTCAACAGGATTTACATCCAGTCTCTGAACATCTGGTGAAAAGCTGTTGAGACTATAAAGCCTGAGCTGATTGTGGACCTGATGTGCACCTCCGAGTGAGCGAGACGCAACTGTGAAGTCTCAACTGTGCTGCGTTCAACAGGAACAATCTCTGAACTTCTTGATGCGCTCTGATGTCTCCATTTTAAAATATAATCTGGACCTTCCTGAAGAGCTGTAAAACAGAATAGTTTAATTTTCTAGAGCGCAACACCGTCCTAAGAGGAATCAGGTTTGACCAGGTCGCCTGTAAAAGTGGAAGAATTTCCTCCATTCATCTTTCAGCACGTCATAATTCCTCTCATTATGTTCAGGGTGGATCCGTAGCACTCTGGAGATGAACTCTTCCTATTAAAATGTAAATTCCACCTATGTGCTGCTGTTCCAGCTGCTTCTGAATCACCCGTCGTTAACACGCTCTCAGCAAGCAGCGCGTTGGGGCTTTGCAGCGCTGCGAGCCGGTTCAGGCGGAGGCTAATCCGGCAGAGTGTCGACGTCACGGCCGAGGCCTCGACTGAAACATGGCTCATCATCATCTTAATTACAGGCCGGTAGTCTGGGAGGGAGGAAGAGGGAGAGACTCATCAGTGAGGCATTTAATGTCGAATTAGTACTCTGAGCTATGACTGAAGTATGACACTTTAATCTTCATTTGAAAATTTTAAGTAAGGACGCGTCCACATCTCTAAAAAGAAATTACACAGAATCTGAACGTCATTAAACAACAGTAACATTTGTTTACTGGTGGGAGGATGCAAAAAACAAATAGTTAAAATAATGTCATAAATACACACTTGAATTCAACAATTAAAATTATTATTATTAAATTGAGGTTTAAAGTACATGTTTGGCCTCAGAAAGTCCTCTCAGTAGCTGCTTTCGATCACATTCACTTTGATTTTATAGCTTATTTTGTGTGAAGCACTTTGTAACATTATTTAAGAAAAGTGCTGTATAAATAAAGATCATTTTTTATTATATGTATTATATGTAGTGACCTTTTATGTTGTAATATACGTATTTTAAGTAAATAAAGGTAATTTTTGAAATGAATGAAATGCACAGATAATAAACAAAGCTGAATAATCTTTTCTATCTAAAACGGCGTCGATCACATGAACGTGTGCAGAACGACGGCACGAATTCTTCTCTGATCTGAAACACGAGCTGCTGCAGGTCGAAACAAATCTGCTCAGATGTGTTTCTGTGTAGGTGGCAGCTGAGCTCTGATTCCCTCTGTGCTGCTGTCAAAGCCAATTATTTCATATGTAGAACACACACACACACACACACACACACACAGATTGCAGGATTCACAATCAGGATATTTAAATGCAGATGCATGCAAATCGGATTGTGACAGAGTGTGTGAAGAAGAACCATCAGTGTTGTTCAGAGAAATTTGCAGGTCACAGTAAAACAGCAGGTTGTTTTCTGGGTCAAATGTTTCACTGCGTCTCCATCTTTTTCTCTGCAGATTTCACGTCATCCATTTTATCTCCGGATACTCTGCTATCAGTACAACTCACCGAGGGAGAATCTGAGGAAAACCAGCGAACACTAAAACACACAAAGCAGCTCTGAAAGTGAGTTTTCAAAACGAAGTGCGACTAAAGTTGAGGCAGAAAAACAGAAGGTGAAGTTGTGGCAGAAGACGAGACGTGGCCTCAAATGTATAACTTTAATGGCAGCTGTTTGCCGCAGCGTGTCATTAACATGTTAAAATACACAGCTCACCTCTGTAATCCAGAGGGTGGGCCGCTCCGGGACTCTCCCAGAGGACGCTGGGAAAAACGCTGGATGGGAATAAACTGAAGCAGTCTGAAAACATCCTCCAGACTGCAGACAGAAGGTGTCGACGTCTCTGATGTCGCTCTCTCATTTCTGTCTGAAATTCATCTCTAATTAACACTCAGTTCATTACAACACTGTATTTATATGGAGAATGTTTTGGCCCCCAGAGCAGCTAAATACATGAACATTTCATCAAATGAAATACGTCCACAACTGACAAAAAACAAGAGAACGAATCTTAACACTCTGTTTTTGTGGTTTCTGATGTTTTAAGATCAGAAATAAAGACCAAAACCGCCACAGGTGTAAAAATATATATATATATATATACAACCTGGAACTTTTACATAGACATAAATATCACAGCATACTCCAGTTTAAAGTCATTTCCAGTGTGTGTTTCCCTCAGGTCAAATCACATCCCCTCCTGCTCTGACTTTTTAATTGCCGTGTCTGTAAATAAAAGTGGTAGTTTGGGACGTGCAGGCTGTACTTATGTCGGAGAAATTATCTCCCAACAGCCATCAAATGTGGCTGAAAGCTTGCCAGCGCTCTCTACCGGGTCACGGTTGGACACCTCGAGGCCAACGCACGCAGCCAACGCACGCGGCCAAACGCTCCTTTGTACTTTAGGTTCTGACCCGGCAGCAGGAAATGTGCCTCCAAAGGTCAGTGAGGGTTTAAAGAGATGAAGCAAACGATAGAGAGCCGATGAGCAGGAGGAATCAGATCTGCAACGGGACATAAAAGAGGAGGAGGAAGAGAGGGAAACATTTCCACAGGAGATTTGTTTATTGTCAGCTGATGACATTTGATAGTCGACTGGGCTCTGAATAACGTAATGAGACGGAAATGGAAAAACAGCCCCAACATGTTCTGCATGACGTGACAGGTCTGGGTTTGTGTTTATTTAAGTCTGGGAAACATCAGATTACACCGACGTCCTCTCGTGTACGTGAGCAGCTTGTTGATGCTGTACTTCACGTGCAGATGGACGGTGACGACCCAAAACACATCATACTTACGTAACGGCCTCCTCAGAGCTGATGGTAACAACAACATTTAAAGCAGCAGCAGCAATCAATACATGTGTATGATGTCTAATGTGTGAGACTTACCAGCCTTCAGATATACAGAGTGTTGGAGAGCAAAGGTTTTCTTCCTTTGTGGACGTACCTGCTGCTGTGAGCAGGTTGGAAACTTAATTTCAGTCTGTGTGCATGTGACCTGTCTGCTGCACTTTAAGCTGTAAATCTCAACACGCTGTGATTTGAGTAAATAGACAGATTCAGGAGGAATGTGTTCAACTCCAACTGTGTTTTGTAAAAATATTCACATGAACCCCCCCGGAGGTGTGGAGGTCGCAGCACCCAGAAAAACAATCTCCACTAACCCTGAAGTCATCATTTTTCAGAAGCATAGAGAAATAAAATACAAGCTGAGTCTTCAAGTGAGACATGTTTGGTTTGTCTTTCAGGGCTTTCCTTCTCCTCGGGAGTCCTACCTCGGGTAACGACTTCAAGAAACTTTATCTGGTGAGAAGAGGTGCAGCCGTGTACGTTAAACCTGGAGCCAAAGCTGAGTAAATAAACTGGGAGGAGATCAAACAGGCACCGGGATGGTTTAGCCAGGAGTTTCCCACGCTCACACATCTGACTGCTTTATCAGGTACCGTATCAGTAATAGCACAATGATACCAACACATTACCCAAACAACAGCCACACAAAGGGATGATTCAGGTAAAAAAAAAAAAAAAAAAAGATATAAAGGTCATTTTGCAAACAAGAAAAAGACAACTTGAAAGAAGCCCAGAAGCTGAGACCTTGTATTCATGTTTTTGTCTTGTCAAATAAATCAAAAGCAGGCAGAGCTTTTAACCCGGCAGGCCAGAACCACATTTCAACAAAGAGGAACACATATGGAAAAAACAAGAAAGAATAAATAAACATAGGTTCACGAAACAGTAGAAAAACAAGCTTTTAGACATTTTACGTGGTGATTATGCTTCTGCTTTTTACCTCTGCAGGTTTTTGTTCTTTACCTGTAGCTCCCTCTTGTGGCGGTTTGCTGGACAGCACACAGTATTGCCTCTGCTGAGAAATAATCACATTTATTTTTTTATTTTTTGCTGTGAGGTGACAGTGCTAACCACTGCACCACCGTGCCGCCCGCATGACGGTGTATTTAAAGACAGATCAGGTGGACAGGTCATGATCAAAGGGAGGATTAGACTATGAAGACACAAGAAGGGCTGTTAAAATCCACATTTCATACTTTTCTGTTCAAACTCAGCACCATCAAACTATAAATTATTAACTGTAAATCAACATAAATAAATGTTTTCTCTGCGTCCAAAGGTCAAACTCGACCCATTTTTAAAATGTACCGTCTCCAGTCAGTGTAGCTGAAAAAAATTAAAAAATAACAGCGTCTGAACTCTGAAAGTTTAGAGTTCACTGACCAGAGTTCAGCTTGAAGTTAAACAGCTCGTTGTATAACAGGCTGCAGACATGTGCACACTTTAATAGATGTATTTCCTATATTACATCTTTGGGTGTGTCAGACTAAGACTTTTTAGTTGATTAAAGTTCAGAGTAAAAATTTAACCGTTATTGTTGAAATAAACACTTTTGCATGCAACTTTTTACAAGATACTCAACTAGAATTACAGTTTATGTAACTCGTAATGTAAATGAAGTAATTCTGAGACTGTACTGTTTTATTATTGTCCAGATGTCTGTGTAATGTAGGCCATGTTTGTTGGAGTTCAACAGGCCACTTTGGGTTAGAGGTGAGCGTTTCTCCTCCTGCACAGGCAAATTACACGGATCAAGTCACAGTCAGGCAGCGGTGTGGGACAGGAAGTCCAGTAGGACTGTTTTTCAAATTAAAGCATTGCTTTTCAATTTGTAAGTTTTAAGAAAAAGTATCTTAGTTACTCAGAAAACTTAGATGGTGGCATTTACAGCTTGAAATCTTGTTAAAAAAAATAAATAATAATTAATTGTGGAAACTTAATTTATAAACTTGAATATTTGAACGATATATTAAAAGCGGTTGTAGTCATTGTATGCAAATGTTTACTTTAGTATAAGTCAAGAAGAATCAGAAGAATTTTTCATTTAACGTTTGAGATATGTCGCTTTTATGGTACCAAAACACGTGAAATACGAGACCAGCAACATCTTTTTTTTATGCTGTAAAGATATACAAATATTGAAACTAGATCTTTAAATTACACAAAGGAGTAAAAACAGGAGCTGCGACCGGATCTTTTATTCTGAAAATCTCAACTGGCGGAAGTGTGGTAGGTTAAGTTAGACTTCACTCTCGTGGTGAAAAATTCGTGTCTTACACTTGAAAGATGTCTGCAGGGAAAGAGGGAAACACTTTATGCTTCTTTATTAACGGGAAAAAGGTAAATTCAGCGTTGATGTCTTCAAATGAGCAGTTTGTCGTTGGTCCAGCCAGTTTTAGCTGTTAGTTGCAGGTTTATTTTTAGCCGACGTCCGTTTTCACTGTCCACTTTTTAAAGCTCCAGATGACTTGTTTTACTCTTATTACTCTTATCGTTACTTGGCAAAAGTTGCGTTTGGATTTGGAACAGAAGGTATTATCGATTTGGAAAACTAAAAGTGAGATAAATGAAACGAAAACTGATGGAAGTGGTGTCAGGTCATAAAAAGTTGGTGCTACAGGCAGGATCTGTGACGAAGTGGTCTGATTGTTTGACCAAGTTATCTGATTTATGTCAATACAATAAATTTATAAATTCTAAAAACCTTTCATGTATTTTTTACTTAAAGCTAAAAAAAAAATAAACCAAACTAAAAATGTGCACTATAACCTTATTAAATGAAATATATCCTGAACAGCCGTATTACATATATATATATATATATATATATATAAACACTATTTTAAGGCTGTAAACCTACTGAATCACAAATGTTTTTTTGTTTTTTGTTTTTTTTACTCGTAAGTCAATGAAAGCTGCTTTTATTCAGAGAAATATGTGCAAACGAAACTCTGGATATTGATCCCATTTTTCCACTGCTCCAGGGGTTGTTTTGCAGCTATTGAATATACAGTCCTGTAAATATTCCTGTAGAATTTCACATTGCAAACTTAACAGATGCTGTATGACAGGCTGCAATTTAAACAAATCCCTCATTTACTTTTTGTGTTTTCTATGTACTCCAACTGAGCTGGCAGTATTGAGTATTTTTTGTATTTATTTCAATTTAAAATCATTTAGAAAGTTGTTAGTGATTTTAATATTCTAAATATTGTCATAATTTGTTATTGGATTTATTTGTGAAATAGTTATTGCAAAATTAAATAATCCTTCAGATCGGATAGAGAGCGGAAGAAACGCTGGAACAAAATGTTGGCACACAATTCAACTCGGTGGATCCTGTAAATGTGGAAATGATTTGCAACTGTTAATGATGCACAGCTGTTGAAGGGCAACTTGAAGGGTAACAAAGCAACTTTATTCTGGGGTTAATTTGACCTCCTGTGTTATTGATGGTTTGCAACCCAGCTACATTGGAAACGTAGACCTGCACTGCCACCAGGGGGCGATCCAGATGTTGTGGCTTCACTTGTGGGGTTGCCATTTCTCTTCATCGGTTGGTTGGAAAGCAGAAAATGAACATTCATTTCCTCGCTAATGAGAGAAGCCTCTCGGTAGAAGAACATCAGCGTGAATAAAAAGTGATGCGACGCTGCTTTTTGTCCAAACAGGTAACAGAGAAGCATGCGGACCCTGAGACGATGCTGCTGTCCTTCCTCAGAGAGAAGCGTATCCTTCAGACCAGCGTCACCAGGAACATTTCATCAACTAAGCGCTTTATTTGAGGCTTGTCTCGTCCTTGACTGTTACTTCAGTGAGGCTCACGGGAACCAAGTACGGCTGCGGCGGCGGAGGCTGCGGGGCGTGCACCGTCATGGTGTCACGCTACCAACCTGCAACTAAAACCGTTGTGTATCCTTCGTGAGAACTTCACCTTACTGCACTGCAAGTCAGCAGTTTTATTTTCTCACGAGCTTAAAAAGTATTTGTCTTTTCAGGTATAGAAATACGGCTGCATTCAGTCTGCAGAACTCCCACCACGGTCCGTGTTCGTCACGCTGGGCTGCGACTTGAGCCGGAAAATCAATTATGTGTTGGCTGGTTAAAGCTTTTTATCAACCAAATTGGATTTTCAGACAAACAAGAGTCTCAGTGTTCTCTGGTCATCCGCCAGAGCGATTTGGGCCTCCGCTACTGAGTTTGTGTGGTGGCTGATGGGAATTTCTCCACCTGGCATCAAACCACCGTAACATCTGTTTGACCTCTCCACCTCCCCGTCGCAGAGGAGGAGATAATCGATCATCGGCCACAGAGCGGCAGTGGCAGTTGGAGCAGAACGACTAAAAGCATCACTACATCAGTAGAAGCATGAGTAGGTGGTGGTCTCATCAGGGAAAGCACATTCACATACACTTTCCCTCTAGTTTACCTTTACTGCACCTTCAGCCATCACGCGGCCAACGCCTGCCTCCTGCCGCTCTGTCAGCTCCACGGAGCCGCGGTCACCACGGTGGAGGGCGTCGGCAGCAGCAGGACCAGGATCCACCCGGTGCAGGTCAGTGCCGGTCACCGACGAGCACTGTTTACCGTGTAATTTGTGGCCGTCTGTGTCCCCAAATAAAACCTGCTTATCCCCGATGAGCTCTGCAGCTGCAGATACTGCTGTGCTTTCAGGAGCGGATAGCGAAGGCTCACGGCTCCCAGTGCGGCTTCTGCACTCCGGGGATGGTGATGGCCGTGTACGCTCTGCTGAGGAACAAACCGCAGCCCAGCATGGACGACATCACTCTGGCTCTGGCTGGTTCGTCTGTCTGTTGTTGTTTTCTTTATTCTACGGTGATGTTTAGTTTGCGTGTAACAGTGAGGAAATGAGTCCTGAAATCACTTCTGACTCTCAGGTGGTTTATTTGGTCTTTCCACACGAGTAGAATACAAATCATTTGAGGTTTTTCACCATAATCTGGTGATAAATTCATTATTATTATAATAATTGAGTCAAGACAAGAGCATATGTTTAGTTTCAGAATGAGATGAAATGTTGTGAGCACATGGTAATAATATCTCAACGGTTGTATCATCTCGCATTAAAATCTTAAGGAGGAGGTTCATACATCCATGTCCTCACTGTGTTGTTGTTTTTCAGGTAATCTGTGTCGCTGTACCGGATATCGACCCATCGTGGACGGCTGCAGGACTTTCTGTCAGGTACAAGTTTCATAATCAATCAGATCAGCTTCTTGTCAGGACTTCAGATCTGATAGCAAAGACAAAAACAAGGGCAGCAGAATCATCTGATGAGAAGAACATAAAGTCGTCGGCTGACATGTGTGACATCCATATACATTAACTTGGACAGGAAACCAACTGCTGCCAAACCACCGGAGTCGGTAACTGCTGCCTCAACAGAGTGGAAAATCCAGAACAACCCCAACATGTGAGTTTAACTTCTTCCTTTTCTTTAAGATGCAGCATGCAGGGAAAACAATATTTCTGACCCTCTTCAGGTTTTAAGTCTTTCTTTCCTACTTCTTCTCTCCTTATTTGTTCAGCGTTTCTCTCACCCATTTTATTTTGTCATTTGATATCCAACCTCTCATATGCTTTTCTACATCACTCCTGCAGTCCTGCCTCAATAAATCAGATTCAGTGCTGTTTTTATTCTCCAATGTCTGCAGGAAAAGCCACAGCTGTTTGACAAAGAGGAGTTTCTGCCGTTGGATCCAACACAGGAGCTGATCTTCCCTCCAGAACTGATTGTAAGTCATCAGATGCTTGTTGCAAGCAGCTCTTTATATAAACCCACGACAGGTTTTTTACCAAAATGACTTTTCTGGCCCGTTTTTCCACAGCTGATGGCCGAGACGACCGACCCACAAACACTCACCTTCCACGGGGAGAGGACGACGTGGGTGTCCCCCGCCTCGCTGGAGGAGCTGGTCCAGCTCAAGACCAGACGACCTGAGGCCCCGCTGGTCATGGGCAACACCAACATAGGTCAGCGAGAGAGAGGACGGAAGCTGTGAGGAGGCAGGAAGGTTTTTGGAAGATGCCTGCAGTTGTTTTAATTCCATCAGTTATGGAAAAATCTGTTTTTCAAAGAGTGTTGTTAAAAAAATGAGAGCAAACAGAAGAGAGGAAGCAGCAGGAAGTTCCTGTGGTGTTGAAATGCTCCCGTTTTTATGAGCTGTGTGTGTTTTTATGAGATAACTAACTCTGCTTTGTGTTGAAGGTCCAGACATAAAGTTCAAAGGCGTTGTTCATCCACTGATAATCTCTCCAACCAGAGTGACGGAGCTGTTCGAGGTCTCTCAGACTCCACAGGGTGGGTGACCTCCACCTTCTGCACAGCAGCACTAATCTTCCTGCCAAGTTGAAAGAACAGCTGAGATTTCCTCCCTTTCCGGTTTAGTCATTCCCAACCAGACATTTTTAAATGTCCCTGCAACCTTGTCGTCTGACGTACTTGGTCTCTGCAGGTGTTTGGGTGGGAGCGGGCTGCAGTCTCTCTGAGGTTCGCTCTCTTTTGGAGAAGCTGCTTCTTCAGTTCCTGGAGGAGAAGACTGAATTGTTCAGAGCTCTGAGTCTGCAGCTGGGGAACCTGGGAAGCCAGCAGATCCGTAATGTGGCTGTAAGGATTACTGATGTAGATTCAGTCTGTTTTTTCTGGCTCTTCCTCTGAGAGTAAATGTCTTTTTCACATCTTTTATTTCCACAGATTCACATCCTGTTTCTGCTTCTTAGATTAACTGAAAAACATGCTTCAGTACAAACCAACACTGATGTGATTACATCTATTTTAATAACATTTATTTTTCAAATTGTGCAAGAATCTAAAATGGAAGTACAATATGCTAATTTTGGACAGGTGAAATAAAACAAATACACAAAAGCGACAAGAGGAAACACGTAGTGTCCCCGAAGGGTCAGTGAGGGCTCTTACATATGTATTATGTATGTATTTTTGCATTTTTAGTCTCTTGGAGGAAACATTGCAAGCGCGTACCCCAACTCAGACCTGAACCCTGTTTTAGCTGCCGGGAACTGCAGAGTCAGCATCCTTTCCGGCGGTGAGTCGTCTTCACTTTGATTCACACTGATTATTTTTAGAGGCTGAATTGCAAAAGAGAAGAGAAAAATGGATTTTTGGTTGTGTCTGAATCGACCAGGAGGAAGACGAGAGGTTCCCCTGAATCAGGACTTCTTCGTGGGCTTTGGAAAAACCATCCTGAAGCCGGAAGATATTGTCGTCTCTGTTTTCATCCCATTTTCTAGAAAGGTACACAAGTTCTGTCTGACAAAATCTGTTTACATCTTCTGTAAAGTCCTCACAATTAATGAAAATCAGAGTCCTTCAATTTCCAGATGATTACTGGTGCAGTACCTCGTCTGTCCTGCAGGGGGAGTTTGTTGGCGCTTTCCGTCAGGCGCCCAGGAAGGAGACCTCCTTCCCCACCGTGACGACGGGGATGAGGGTGTTTTTCTCCGAGGGATCCAGGCTGGTTCAGGACGTCAGTCTTTACTACGGAGGAGTCGGTCCGACCACCGTCAGCGCCCCTAAAACCTGCGCCGCCATCATCGGCCGGTCAGAGGGATTTCCTTACTGCCTCCCTCACTTTCTTACTTTTTTCTTTGCTTTTTTGTGTCTCATACAGCTGAAAGATAAAATGACAGCAGAAATAACCCACACCTCGGTTCCCCCCTGTGTTTCCTTCAGGCCGTGGAATGACGAGACCCTCAGCCGGGCCTACGACATCCTTCTGAACGAGCTGGTCCTCCCTCCTTCGGCTCCCGGGGGAAAGGTTGAGTTTCGTCGCTCCCTGACTCTCAGCCTCCTCTTCAAATTCAACCTGGAGGTCCTGCAGAAGCTCAGAGAGATGGTAAAGCAGGCGGCGGATTTGAACACATAACGTGGCGGATCCTGCAGGATGTTCAGACCTGAATCGTTATTTTTACAGAACGTGATCACGGACGAGCTGCCCGAGAAGGTGCTGCCGTTGCCCCGGGAGATCCAGCCCGGCCTGCAGGAGTTCCAGGTAAACATCTGACCCTGGAAACATCTGAAAACAAGCTGCTGTTTTCTTCTCACCGCTTCCTCCTCTTCCTCAGCCTGTGTCAAAGACCCAGAGCGACCAGGACCCAGTGGGGCGTCCCATCATGCATCGCTCTGCCATCAGCCAGGCCACGGGCGAGGCCGTGTACTGCGACGACATCCCCAGAACAGACGACGAGCTCTTCCTGGTTCTGGTCACCAGCTCTCGAGCACACGCTAAGATCACGTGAGAAGAGGAGCTTCCTGTTCTGCATGCAGCGCCCTCTGACCCGCCTCTGGTGTTTGAAACGTCTCTTTTGTCCGACAGAAGCCTGGATGCGCGTGAAGCCCTGCAGCTTCCCGGTGTTGTCGATGTCATCACAGCCAAAGACGTTCCCGGGAAGAAAGTCCGCTCCTTTTTTGGTTATGATGAGGAGCTGCTTGCGGAGTCTCAGGTACAGGATTTTGAAGCTCTACTGCCAACAGCGGAAGTCTGATTAAATTATAACAATTAACATTGTTTGGTTTTCACAATGAAAAATGGGTCGTCAGAGTCACCTGAACGCTGCCTCAGTGGAAATCTGACCTTCAGTATAAAAGAGTTAACGTGATCAATGCTCTCGGGACCAGTGTCCTCAGTCAGTTCGTGTGCCCTGCCGCTTGTCTGCAGGTGTCGTGCATCGGTCAGATGTTGTGTGCGGTGGTCGCCGACACGAGGGCGCACGCCAAACGAGGAGCAGCAGCCGTGAAGATCAGCTACGAAGACCTGCCAGAGCCCGTTTTCACCATCGAGGTCTGTCACTTTTTGAACTCGAGCAGGTGTTCGGCCACCGCAGCTCTTCACGCCGTTTCTGCTCTCTCACTGACAGGAAGCCGTCGCAAAGTCGTCCTTCTTTAAGCCTCTGAGATCGATCGAGAGAGGAAACGTGACCGAAGCTTTTAGAAACGTGGATCAGATTTACGAAGGTCTTTTAATCCGTAAATAAGCAGTTATCAGACTCGCTCTGTATCGATCCTTTCACAGTGTTCTTACTTTATTTTTGTAATTGTTTTCCTCAGGAGAGGTTCGAATGGGCGGCCAGGAGCATTTCTACATGGAGACTCAGAGCATGCTGGTTGTTCCCGTCGGCGAGGAGACCGAGTTCAACGTTTACATCTCCACCCAGTGGCCCACTTTAACTCAGGTACTCAGACACGTTGTCTTTCTTTGATTAAAGGATGTCTGGTGCTACGACTCACATGTTGTTGAGTATCGACAACTGACTGGTCGTGTGGGACTGAAACTGTTGATCAGCATCTGAACTACAGTTTTATACTAAAGATTGTGGCATTTTATTTGTCAGTTTGGACGCCGAGAGGTTTTCTATCAGTTAATAAATCAGTTCTGTGACTGTAATTGGAGACGACTGAGCGCATGTTGCTGGTTGTTTGTAGGATGCGGTTGCGGAGACGTTGAACATCCCGTCCAACAGGGTCACCTGTCACGTCAAGAGGCTCGGCGGAGCTTTCGGAGGGAAGGTCTCGAAAACCTCCATCTTGGCTTGTATCACCTCTGTGGCTGCGTGGAAGTAAGTCTCAAAAACACCAAACAGGACCTGAAACTGTAAGAATAAAAGCTTGAAGTGTTGTTCTTTTCTTTCTTATAATTGCTTTAAGGACCAATCATGCCGTCCGCTGTGTCCTGGAAAGAGGGGAGGACATGTTGATCACAGGAGGCCGACATCCTGTCCTGGGAAAATACAAGGTGCAACAACAGACTCCCAAAATTCATCTTTAAATCCAGGTTTCTGTTTTGGTGCAGTAGAAAGACAAAACACATCAGATTCATGTCTTCTCCTCTGGACACATGCTTCAAGGTCCAAACTGATCCGACGCAGAGAATTTGTGGCTGTTTTCATGAAAGACGTGAAGAGATCCTAATAGTTGTCTGTTTCAGGTGGGTTTCATGAATGATGGGAGGATCCGGGCCGCAGACCTTCAGTACTACACCAACGCTGGCAGCACAGTGGATGAGTCCGTCCTGGTAGGTGAAGGAGATCCTGGCGCCGCTCGGACTAATGTTTGTTTCCTGACGTGTGTGAATCGTATCGACGTTCTCCTCGTTGCAGGTCGTTGAGAAGATCATGCTTCACATGGACAACGCCTACAACATCCCCAACCTGCGAGGCCACGCTGCCGCCTGCAGGACCAACCTGCCCTCCAACACCGCCTTCAGGGGCTTCGGCGTGCCCCAGAGCATCATGGTCGTGGAGAACATGGTGGAGGACGTGGCCATGGTGCTGGGACGCCCCGCGGACCAGGTCCGTCCTCATCCGGTCATGTCATGTGCTCAGATGTGGTATATTGGTGTTGTCTCATTTTGAACATTTTAAATTCTCCCATCAGATTCGGGAGATCAACATGTACAAGGGGCCGTCAGCCACCCACTACAAGTTTGAGTTCAGCCCCGAGAACCTGCTGCGCTGCTGGGAGGAGTGCAAGTTCAAGTGTGAGTACAGCAGCCGCCGCAGAGCCGTCGAGCAATTCAACCTGCAGAGCCGCTGGAAGAAGAGGGGTATGTCCATCGTCCCCATCAAGTACGGCATCGCCTTCGCAGAGAGCTTCTTGAATCAGGTCTGTGGGATTCTGTTTCTGATGCAGCTGCAGGCTCGATGTGTTTCAGTCCGCTTCACTTTGTTTGTTTGTTTGTTTGTTTGTTTGTTTGTTTTTAAAAGGCTGCAGCTCTGGTCCACATCTACAAAGACGGTTCTGTTCTGGTCTCTCACGGCGGGACGGAGATGGGTCAGGGCATCCACACCAAGATGCAGCAGGTGACGGAGCGACGAGTCCCACCCGCCTGTTGTTCCACCCACTGAGCCGCAACATTCACAGACAGATAGGGACTTTCATGAATTCATGTTTTGCCAAATTAAGTTCAGGGTTTGTTTCCTGCTTGTTGTTAGGTTGCGAGTCGGGAGCTTCACATCGCGCCCTCCAAGATCTACATCAGTGAAACCAGCACCAGCAGCGTTCCCAACACCTGCCCGTCTGCCGCTTCCTTCGGCACCGATGCCAACGGCATGGCGGTCAAGGTCAAAGTTCACCTCCTGCATTCATAATTAGTTCCTGTCAAGCTGTTACCTCTCTAATAACTAATGAGTATCATCTTTCTGTCAATCAGAACGCCTGTGAGACTCTGTACCAGCGCCTGGAGCCTATCAGGAAGAAGAACCCCAAAGGATCATGGGAGAGTTGGGTACGATTTGTGTTTGCTGTGACAAAATGGAGCACTTTTACTATTTTACTATTCATGTTTCTTTATTTTGATCGCAGACCACAGCCGCATATTTCGAGAAGATCAGTTTGTCAGCGACTGGCTTCTACAGGTACGACAGAAACCTACTTTGTGTGAATCGTTAATGAATTAAAGAGTATTAACCGTCGTCCTGCGTGTCCTCAGAGGTCCAGACCTTTACATGGACTGGGACAAGATGGAGGGTCAGCCTTACGCCTACTTCACATACGGAGCGTGTTGCTGCGAGGTGGAGCTGGACTGCCTCACCGGAGACTACAGGGTGCGACTCTGAACATCAGCCGGACTGGTTACTATGGTTACGGAGCTTTTCAGACCGTGATGGTTTCTCTGCCTCTTGCAGACGGTGAGGACGGACATCGTGGTCGACATCGGCAGAAGCGTGAACCCGTCTGTGGACATCGGCCAGGTGAGAACAGCAAAACTGAAACTGTTGATGGACTGTAATCTTCAACAGACTGTCGCGTTTACATCCTGAAAACTGTCTTTAACTCGTATAAAATTACATCAAACCTTTCAGGGAAATCAGGATCCGTTTCTGCATTTTTGTGCACAGCAATAATCAACAGTTTCTGTATTTGTTTCTGTATTTTCCTTCCTCTCAGATTGAAGGAGCCTTCATGCAGGGTTTGGGTCTCTTCACTATGGAGGAGCTGAAGTTTTCCCCCTCTGGGCTCCTGTACACTCGCGGCCCGTCTCAGTACAAGATCCCGGCGGTGTGCGACGTGCCGCTTCGATTCAACATCTATCTGCTGCCCGACACACACAACCCTCACGCCATCTACTCCTCCAAGGTCAGAAGTCAGCATCATCAATTTCTGTCTTCTTACTGACTACTTGAAAACTCTCAGTCCAAACCATCCGTAGTCAAATACATAAGTAATTGTTCCCGATGGTGGTGTGGCTGCGCAGGGCATCGGAGAACCCGTCCTCTTCTTGGGCAGCTCGGCGTTCTTCGCCATCAAAGACGCCGTGTCGGCCGCTCGCTCAGACTCGGGCCTACTCGGCCCGTTTTCTCTGGACAGCCCTGCGACACCAGAAAGGGCCTGTCTGGCCTGCAACTCCCCGTTCACTCAGAAGGTAACGAGTCGCCTCACGTTCACGTAGCCGTCATCAGTTTGTCTGTTTTCAGTGTTTCTTAAAAATGTTTTCCTTTTGTCAGAAATCTTCTTAAAACACTTTCCAGACACTCAAGAAAACTGACACTTTAAAAAAAAACAACTTTAAAAGAATAATAAAAGAACGATTTTTCCAGCTTCTTCTCTGTAGCTGATTTTAAAAAAGGCCCAATATGTATGTCTGACCCCGTTACATACAGAAGAAGCTGCCTCACAAAACACCATGAATTTATCATGTTTTCTAATTGATCTACAAATGTTCTTTTTATGGTTTTTGAGAGTAAACCAGACTCACTCAGTCAAGAGTTTGAGAATTCTGTCCTAATTATTTCAAAGTTAACGAACTGCAGCATAAAAAGTGTCAATCGCAAAGAAATTACTTTCAAATGTTTATTAATGATTTCCGTTTGATTGTATTTCCAGATTCCAGCCAACAAACCAGGATCTTTCAAACCTTGGGCCTTAAACATCTGAAACTGAATGAGACTAAAACATGAACTAATAGTTACTTGTTTGGTCAACAAACACGTCAGACTTTTGGCTGCGATCATACCACTCGTTTCTTAACCATGTATAATGTGAAATTAATGATTAATAATGGTGATTTGACTGATTTGCTTCTGCTTTCATCTCTCAGCATCACTGTTCCTACAATAGATTTAAGAAATGGATAAAAGCATCAGAAACAATTTGTAACCATTTAAGAAAACTAACACAGACTTGTCTTGTATTGGACCGAGGCCGATCACACGCCGATGCACCACGGCGCCGCCGTCCCGCCCGTCGGAGAGGAGGCCTGCGACAGGAAGTACAGTTAATCAGGTGTTTGACAGGAAGAGGTTAGGAGAGGCAAGTAAGGCGGGCTGGCTGAATACGTGTGGTCTTAGTACAACGTGCACATAGATTAGCATTTCCATGTACAATTACTACTATATATATATATATATACACACTATAAAATCTGGAAACAAATTAACTTTATTGGATTATTTCTACTGTTCTAATAAACAAGAACGAACACAGAAAACCAGATTTTTACTGACTAAATCTACAGGAATCGTTTTGCTGGGCTCGTCTGCATTGTTGTATTCTTTTACGCGTCACAGATATTTTGTCACACCACGAGCTGTCTGCAACATGAACGATTGGTTCTGTTTGTGAGTTCACTGCTGGCCTTCGACAGGGATTAAATATCCTCGGACCATTTCTGTGAACTGGTCCCGACAGGCCATGCGGATCTTCTCGGCCGTGGACGGAGAGCTGAGAGGGAAAACGTCTCCCAGTCCTCCGTCTGCACCGACAGCCGACTTGATGGCAAAGAAAGTGGTGGAGCCGAAGAAGACCGGAGCCTCGCCTACACCCTGGAACAACAACATGGAGAGATAGATAGTTAGCATACAGCTGTCTGAATGCAGTTTAACTTTTGATGCTACCTGCCACTGAATTTCAGAGCAGTCAAAAAAAAAAAAAAAAAACCTTTTTGGTGCTTAATTAAGTCAGATCAACTGTTTTAAGGCCATTCATAGAGTCTGAATAAAGCTTTTTTTTTAATGCAAGATGCTCATCTTAGAAACCAGACATGTTTGTGCTAACATACTTCATCCTCTTAGGGTCAAGTATTGAGTCTATGTGGGTAAAGATCCCAGAATCCCCTGCTACCTTGGACAGATAGATGGCGCCGGGGTTCTCTGCGTTGGCGATTAGATGGACGTCGCACAGCGCCGGGATCTCGTACTGCGACGGCCCTCTGGTCAGCAGGACTCCGTCTGCAGGGAACTGCAGCTCCTCGATGGTGTACAGCCCGACGCCCTGCACCAAACCTCCCTCCGCCTTCACAACATCACACACCATTTATTTACATGTGGATCTGTCTTCTACCACAGTTGCTAAAAGTTGTTGGTAACCCATCAAACATCTCAATCAGATGCTTTACAGCACAAAACAGGAGTTCATATGACAAACGTCTGACACTGTTTTTTTTTTCACCTGTCCAATGTCCAAAGCCGGATTGATGCTTTTCCCAACATCCATGGATGTTCTGCAGCAGAGAAACAGCTCAGTTTATTTTGGGATTAATATCCATTATAATATTGTTGTTTGTTCCCCTGCTCTCATCCTTTAGCTCCTCCCATTGTTGGAGGTGAAATTCAGTAACAGGACTGCAGACTGGGACCAACTCTTGTGTGTATCACCAGTGACAAACTGCAGGTATTTGTCCCTGAAAAATGGGACACGGCTGTAGTCCAGTTTTCCCGTTTAACATGTATTATTTAAATAGTTATTGATACCTTGTGATCCCCAGTGAGACAGTCGACCTCCACTTCAGAGCAGCAGGCGCCGAAGGTGAAGTACGCCTGACCTTCATCCTTCTCCCAGTCCACGTCGGTGGGCGGTCCCCTGAAACAGTCAGTCCGTCATATTTACACAAGACAGGAATATTATTACAGAAGCGGCAAGCAACCACATGATCCACAGGACAATTTACAGATCTGAATCACAGGCATAAATTAGATTTAGAGAAGCGTTTACACACATAAAGAATCCTGTTGCAGATAAGCTGATAACCGACACGCTGTTGTTCCTATGAACATTTTCTCCTTGTGTAGTTTGGTCACCCATTGTTTCCAGGTGTCTGTGGGACTCTCCTCCATCAGCGGCTGCAGGCGCCTCATCAGCTTCTCACAAGCGTCCTGTGAAAGACGGTTGTCAAATTGGGTATTTTTGTTTGTGATTAAATATTTGTATTACCTTGTACACATAGGTGAAGCCCATTGGACCTCATGTATAGATTTAAAATGAAGACCAAACAGTTGTGTTAACCTGTAGAATAACTCTGAATTAAAGGCCACAGTGGAAGAGACACGGCCCTCTCAGCTGAACTTTGACCCCATCGCTTCATGCTTTCATGGTTATTCCAGAAGATAAGAGGAGGTGACCACCTTGATTGACAGCCATTCCCACGGCGTCGAAGGGAGCAGCGTTGGGGACGTTTCCTGTGCACGTCTCCTTGATGAAGACGGACGACATGGGGACTCCGAGGACACGACTGGAGGTAAACTCATTGACTGTGGTTCATCATAGGAACCTTAGCAGCCAGAGACACACCGGAAACTGGAAAGCATAAACCTCACCTGTGTGGCCTTGGTGTTGATGTCTTGACCCATCTCAGTCCCTCCATGTGAGACCAGCACCGAGCCGTCTTTATAGACGTTCACCAGAGCTGCACCCTGAACAGAAACACCTCCATCTTTAATATTCTGATGATGACTCAACTTCATCTCAGGTTAGAGATGTCCCGTCATGAGAAGCCCACTGTGCAAAGACATCTGCTTCTAATGCAAGTCGACCTGCAGTAAAGTCTGATTTTATAAACCCATATTCAACGGTTAATAACTTCATGTAAACCTCACAGAACCACAGTTAAATGTTTAAATTGAAGAAAGCCCTTTTGACATTGATTTTATTCATCGTAATGACATTAAATCTACAGACTCACTTGATTATAGAAACCTTCGGAGAAGCCGACACCAAACTTCAGAGGAACGGCAGCGATGCCGCTCTTCTTCCAGCGGTTGGAGGCGTCGACGAGTCGGATGGCTCCGAGTCGTTTCTGGTAGTCGGCCCTCTCCAGACACTCGTCCCAGCAGCGGACCACGTCCGTGGGGCAGAAGGGCTGTTTGTAGTGGGTGAAGCACATGTTCATCTCTCTGACCTGGTTAGGAACCAAACAGCAGCCAGTTTACTCATCTTCAGGGTGAATTCAACCCTCATAATATGACCAGATTTAACATGTTTACAGGTACACTGTCCATATTTCAAGGCTAAAATGACCTGAAAGTTAAACAGTGTCCAACGAGCTAACATTTGTTCCACTTGCCTCAAACTGACAACATATTTAGAAAAATATGACCTCTGACCTTTTCAGGAGGCAGGCCGCAGCGAACAGCCACCTCGTGCAGGACGCTCTCCATCACCACGAGTCCCTGAGGACCGCCGAAGCCTCGAAAGGAGGGCAGGTAGGTCTTACACACCACACCTCTACCCCGCAGGTTGGCGTTGTCCATGTGGAGGACAGCTTTTTACACGATCTGAAAAACAGTGATGTCATACTTTTAGATGTTGCTAATCTACATGAATAACGTACTGATGGCTGTCCAGGATATGTTCAGCTGTCCCAAAGGCCTCGTCCACGTCTCCTCGCTCCACCTTCCTCTTGGGTTCAAAGTAAGACTCGTGCTTAATGACATCCTGCAAAACAAAGTGGACGGTCGACTCCTGAACTTTAGGACTGAACTTTAACTTTAGGTGCACACAGATGTTTACTCCTCTGATTTATTTCTCCCAAAGTATTTTATATACGGTTTTTTCCATCATCATTTTACACTTGTTGATTCTCTCTTTGTTCTGTTTCCGCTCCAGTTTAACCTCCTCAAGTCAACTCAGCTGGCGGCCTTCGACTTGTTAGAGCCATCCAACCCATCCAGTGAGTTCATCACAGCTTCAATATCTGCAGGTCGTCTCTTCAAATACATTTTACTGTCCAAGGTGTTCAATTTACGATGACATAAGACAGAAAAAGTAAGAACTCCTGACTGGAGGGGCATCGTGAATCATCTAAACAATCAATTATCTAAATATATGCCTCTTTATTTCCTGTTGGTCTTCAAATATGATAGTTTCTCATTTATACAGCAAAATAAAATCAGTCAGATCAATATGACGTGAACAGGAAGTGGTTCATGACAAGAAGGCAAGCATGCCGTTTTTCTGCCTAATTTCTTGTTCACAAATACAAAGGACGTTGTATGCAGCAGCTCCATTAACATAAGCACACAATGGAAGAAGAATACAAACTAAATATTATCTCAAACAAATACAGACATAAATTAATTTACATATCTAAACAAATGTATAAACAAATGTATAAAAGGTATCTTTTATACATTTGTTTAGATATGTAAATTAATTTATTAATGGGAAAAAAAAAAAAAAAGCTAAAAGTGTTGAAAAGGTTATATAACAGGGAACGTATAAAATGATCAGGATAAAATAAAAAAAATTAAGCGGCTGTAAAACGCTTTAGTAAAGAGCACAAACACTCTTTGTTCCCACTTTCTGCCTAAAAAATAAATAAATGAAAAACTCACGGGGGAAAAACGGAAATCCCCTTTTGGCGTTGCGCATGCGCGGCGGGTGGAGCCTGCGGAAGTCCTGACGCGAAGGTCTTTTTGTTTGGGCCGCTGAAAGACTCGACACCCAGTTCAACAACCGTTTTTTATCTGCATTAATTTCGGTGAGTACCTCCGTCTCTGCTCTCTTTTTACGGTGCCGCATGTTCACGGCTGTTTGAAGCCGCCGCCGCTTCCCGTTCACTGTTGTTGAAACGAGTCGTTTGATGACGTCACAGCCGCCGCGTTTGGTTTCTTTCGCTTCGACCAGCTAGCTTAGCATCAGCGTCGTCGCAGCTAACACACGTCCAGGGAGCTCAGATATAAGATCCGAGTCCGTGTTGACGTTTCGACTTCAGGTCGGAGGACAGATTAGATTACAGATTGGGGTTTTTGTTTTGTTTTAAAGCCGTGTTTGAGTTGTTAATCCAGCCGGCCGGCGGGGCCAGCTTGAAGTGCGCCGGTGAGGCGCATGGTGAGGCCCCGTGTTAGCTGCTGCTAATCCAGTTAGCCTGCTGGAGCTCAGGAAAACGAGCAGAGAGCCGAACATAGGAGACACTCAGGAGACACTCAGGGGACACTCAGGGGACACTCAGTGTCCGGAGTCCACCAGTTTGCTCTGATTTACTGTGTGAACAGATCCGCTGGTTCATTTCTGCACCTTAAAGCTCCACTGCGGCTTCTCTTTTGTCTCTTTCCTTTCTGTGGCTCATTATTAACCCTCTCACTGCGTTTTCTCCCGTTTCTCCATATTTCCTTGTTTGTCCCTGGTTGGTTTTTTTATTTTTATTTTAAGGAGCTTGTCTGAAACACGATGTTCACCATGAAGCACCCATTTGGCTCTTCATGCTGAAATGGTCCCGTGAAAACATCCCTTTGTTTAAAACGGGTAGTTTTAGGTTTACACATGTTGTGGAATATGTGAAAGGAAATGCTCTTTATTTAGGCTTTATTTAATTTACTTGACTTTGGGTAAATAATAATAAAAAAAAAGCAACATACATTTTTATAGCTTTTAAAAGCAAAACAGGTGGCGGTAAACTTCATTTCCAAAAGATTGATTTGATTTGAGCAAATCTTTAAATATCAGTGACAAATATGTAGTTTTGCTTTGAAATAAGGTCTCGGTCATTTCACAGTAGTTTTTGTTTAAAGGGCATTCACCGTTATAATACTGTGGAGCACCATGCAGACAAAGCCCTTTATTTACTCAGGTGTTAAAACCTAATTATCAAGCTTATCCTGTCTTTATTGTTGTCTGAAATACTTTTATTTTCTAACAATTATTTAAATGTCAGCCTCAATGCTATATTTTCATTAGTTTCATTACACTTTTTTTTTTTAATGACCTGTTTTCTTGTTCTACATTATAAATGTGTTCAATAAGAGTGCTCGCCCAGTTTATACCCAATTTTGACAATACACAGTTAAAGGGAACGTGTGTGTGTGTGTGTGTGTGTGTGTGTGTTGTCTGTTAAACGGGATAAAACTAACTTTTTTTTATTATTCTTTTCAGAGTGTCTTTTATGAATAATCAAAAGCAGCAGAAGCCAACGCTTACTGGCCAGCGTTTCAAAACGAGGAAAAGAGGTCAGTGTTGCTGCTTTCCATGTTTCCTGCTCTGCGTGTCTAATTGTGCTTCGTCCTCCCTGATTTATTTCTTCTTCTGAATCCAACACGCGTGTTCTCTCCCTGCAGATGAAAAGGAGAGGTTTGACCCTACTCAGTTTCAAGAAAGTATCGTACAAGGCTTGAATCAAACTGGCTCTGACTTGGAAGCGGTCGCGAAGTTCCTTGATGCCTCTGGCGCCAAACTTGACTACCGCCGGTATGCAGAGACACTCTTTGACATCCTGGTGGCTGGCGGGATGCTGGGTGAGTCGACGGTGTTACAGACACGCGGCCAGAAGTTTGTGTCGGTTGTAAAGTTTCATATAGAGGAAGTAAAATGATTGGTAAATGTAATTAAAGGTTATTTGTAAATGTCCGTCCCGACAGCTCCAGGTGGTACTCTATCTGACGACATGACCCGCACCGAGTTCTGCCTCTTCACGGCACAAGAAGACCTGGAGACAATGCAAGCTTATGCTCAGGTGAGCGACGTGACCAGCAGCTGTTGGTAACAATCGATAAACTAGCAGGTGCACGTGTTGAAGCGTTCTTCTTCTCAAACAGGTTTTTAACAAGCTGATCAGGCGTTACAAGTACCTGGAGAAGGGTTTCGAAGAGGAGATCAAAAAGGTGATTTTTGTTTTTCTCTCTTTATTATTAACTGCAAGTTGAACACTGAAATCATTCTGTTCAGACCGAGGTCACAACTTATTCTGTTTTAACGTGTCTCTGGTGTTCGTTTCATTTTAATGTGCAACTGGTTTTTTCTGGATTTCTTGTAACTTCATAGTTGCGGTTTGCAGCTAACCAACAGGTTTTATTGAGGTGTTTATGTATTTATTATGGACCAATAAAATGTTACAGATCAGATTGTTTCACACTAATAAAATATATGTCACTCCCACACTTGTAAACGGTTTGAATTTTCCCACAGTTTTATATTAGTTGTATGATTAACCACCTTTTTTATTTTATTTTTACACTTGAACAAACAACAAACGTGTTTTGTTTTCTTTGTAGTTGTTGCTGTTTCTAAAGGGGTTCACTGAGTCTGAGCGCAACAAGCTCGCCATGCTGGCCGGCATCCTGCTGGCCAACGGCAACATATCAGCCTCCATCCTGAGCAGCCTCTTCAACGAGAACCTCGTCAAAGAGGGTAAGGCCGGGACATTAGAGAGAAAACTTCCTATTTATTTGCTTCTATTTAGGTCAGCTCGTCTAGACTCGTAATGACACAAATATTGGCTTCTGTTACACTGAGAGTTCAACGGAAAACAAACGGTTTGTCCTCTTCATCCAGGAGTATCTGCAGCCTTCGCTGTCAAGCTGTTCAAGTCTTGGATCAATGAGAAGGACATCAACTCTGTTGCCGCCAGTCTCCGCAAAGTCAGCATGGACAACAGGCTGATGGTAAATTGACTTTAAAGGAATCAGCTCTTCTGTGCATGTTGTCACTTGTGTTTGTATGATAAACAACCATTATTGCGGTACATGAATCTCACTTGTTTGGGAATATCTTCGCCTCACAGGAACTCTTTCCTGCCAACAAACGGAGCTGCGAGCATTTTTCTAAGTACTTCACCGACGCCGGGCTGAAGGAGCTGTCCGACTTCGCCCGCAACCAGCAATCCATCGGCGCCCGCAAGGAGCTGCAGAAGGAGCTCCAGGAGCAGATGTTCCGCGGTGACCCTCAGAAGGAGGTGAGACCGCAGAAAAACCTTTGTTAGTGCTGACGGGCAACTTTCAAGGCCGCCTGCAGACATGCAAACTGAATCATTAACCTCTGTGTTTGCCATCAGATCATTGCCTTCACCAAGGAGGAGATGAAAAAGTCCAACCTCTCTGAGCAGGCCATGATCAGCATCATCTGGACCAGCGTGATGAGCTGCGTGGAGTGGAACAAGAAGGAAGAGCTGGTGACCGAACAAGCCATCAAACACTTGAAGGTACGCAGCGCGTCCTGCAAGAACTACAGACTTTTAAAATGTCTCCGTATGAGACATTTTAAAGCACTTTGAAAGCTTTCATGCATCAGGTGCAGAATATTAGCTCGTGTGTCGATTCCCAGATGTGACGCAATAAAAGATGAACTTGCCACGGTGACTGCAGGTTGTGACATGTCTGCAAATGTTTGTGGCCTCATTGTGAAACGGTGTTTACAGGAGTCAGTGCAGTCAAATCTGTTGAACTCTGAGGAATATTCAATTCTTTAAAAGTAGCTGAATGCAGCAGCTTAGGAGGTTTTTAAGAGCCAGTTTTGCATATTTGAAGTTATAATCAGATATTTTATTTATTTTAGAAAGAAGAGATTGTTGTTTTTTTTACCAGGAGACATGCCAAACGTTCTGTAATGATTCTAGATGTTGTTTCTGTTGGCACCAACCTCATTCGAGCCTGTCCTCCCGCTCGAGTCTAATTTTTACAGTTTGTGATCTTCACGGTGTGAAAATCTGCACGAAATGCCAATAAGAGGAAGAGCTTGAAGCTGAAGGGAAACCGTGTAATTAGAGCTTGGATTCTGCTGTAAATCTGTGAACTTCAATGAGCGCAGATGTTGCAACTGCTTCTCTGTAACACGGCCTCATGTCTCCGCAGCAATACAGCCCTCTGCTGAAAGCCTTCACCTCCCAGGGTCTGTCCGAGCTCAGCCTGCTGCTGAAGATCCAGGAGTACTGCTACGACAACATCCACTTCATGAAGGCCTTTCAGAAGATCGTGGTGCTCCTCTACAAAGGTTGGTGCCGAGCTCGGACACGAGAACTCAGCGAATCCTCAATATAAACTACCCACTGACAGTTTGTCTCGTTTTGTTTTAGGTTTAAGAAAGTCCGTTCACTTTTAACGCTGAGAGATACGAGGTCATTTTTCAACATTACCTTAAACTGTTGTACCTCTAATGCTTGGTGTCGGTTTTAACAAAACACGTCAAGTCTGCCTTGTCGTCGTTCTTCACACTCAGCTTCTGATTGGTGTATTGATTTACCTGAAAAAATACATTGAGATATAAACCTAAGCACTTTTTTTGGGGGGGGGGGGGGTAAATAAAAAAACCAACTTAATTCTTCCCACCAAGCATCAGTTAAGCGTTTTTATTTTTATTTTTTTAAGTGATCCTTTACTGAGGCATATTTCAGGCTCTTGATGATTCGGTGCTCCTGCACAGCTCTGACGCTGTTCCCTTTCTCCCTCGTAACAGCGGATGTGTTGAGCGAAGAGGCCATACTGAAGTGGTACACTGAAACCCACCTTGCCAAGGGGAAGAGCGTTTTCCTCGAGCAGATGAAAAAATTTGTCGAGTGGCTGAAAAACGCGGAGGAAGGTAAAAATAAAATACATTTCTTTCAAGGCCGTTTTAATAAACAGGATGAAATCCAGCCGTTATTACAGTCATATCCATGTTTTTAAATCAAATGTCAATACAGTTGTAAGATAAGATAAAGAGCTGCAACACCTTTCAGTGTCCAACATGATATTCAGCCAGGAAAAACCCAGTAATCTGGCACCCAAACAAATGACACATTTTTTTCCCCCATAATTTTAGTGATTTATCATCATAATACATACAAGAGTGAAGTTGCCTTTATATTTGTTTATGAAATAAGAGGAGATAAGAACAGGAGATGTAACATGTCAACGAGTGTGGATGACCTTGATAATACATTCGAAGCCACAGCTTACAGATGTCCCCTGAACGCCTCACGTGCGGACTATAAGTAGACACAAAGACTGGGTTACTGAAGCACAACTCGCACTTTAGTTCATTTGAAAAGAGGAAGTGTTGTAATGTTAAAAGTGAATTCATCCACTAAATCTCTGTTTGGGGAAAATGGTGAAATACAGAAGAGGGTTCATTTATTTTTGTGCTCTTGCCCGGTGTTACCAATTTCAGATATTGTCTACACACTGTTTACAGCTGTTTGCTGACTAATGAATTCTTCCGATTGACCTGTCGTCTCTCCAGAGTCCGAGTCGGATGAAGAGGAGGCGGACTGACGACTCACTCGCCAGATGAGCTTTTCTTTCTTCCTTTTTTTTTTTTTTTTTTTTTTTTTACAAGTAGCAGCAGGAGCAGTAGAATGTGTTTCCCCTTCTTTCTCTTCTACCTCCTGTTACGTATTGATCCCCAAACATGCGCCCTTCCACCACTCCGAATCACGTCAACTTTATTTAAACAAAGTGAAAAAGGACTCGGTCCGTCACTTGCAAAATGCCGCAGCTGGAAGTGGAAGTGGAAAATGACGAATTCTCCCACTTTATTTTCTTTCTTTCTTTCTTCTTCTTTTTTTTTTTTTTTTTTTTGGTATTATTAATGTTGTAATACCTTCTGTAATTTGGATACAAACATTCCATGTGATCTCGACAGCCGCTGCTCTGACGCATCGGATCCAGGATTTGGCGAATGATAAATTTTCGCCTCGATGACGTGGCAGACAAAAAAATGTTTTCGCAGTTTAGCCAAAGTTTTGTTTTTTCCCCTCATCTCTCTCACGTTTTAGTTTTTATTTCACCCAACTCATGTTTTGGCTCCTGTCTGGTCTTAAACTTGGCCTTTTGACTTTTGGGGTAAACCTGTACTGCCTGTCGAGGTCCCTCTGGTCAGTCTGTCAGAAGACACGCCCCCCCTCTGTAAAACGCCTCGCCAGCCAACTGATTATTATTGGTTTCTACTTTCTTTAATCTGATATAAACCAATTGACTTTTTTATGAAATAAAAGATTATTGAAATGGTTGTTGCTGTCATGTTTGACCTTTTTATTTTCCTAATTTATTTAGAGAAATATGGAGCTGCTGCCAATTTAAAGAGCTTTAAACATTTCTTGGCTATAGCATCAGTGATGCATCAGTGATGCTATAGCTCAAATCATTTACACACTATCCTAGTTATAAAATAATGAGTCATAATTAAGATGTTTTTTTTTCTTTTGTGATTGAAGTGTGCTTCTGTATATTTGGATGTCATTAAAAATGTGTTGGTACATGTTTTGCTACCAGGAGAAAACCTCATGATGAAGACCTGCAGTTGTAAGTAGAGTTTTACTGCAATTTATTTTCAACAGCAGTTTGTATTTAAAGTTATAGAAGAACCTAATTCTTTTAATTTTAAAATACAACATCTGCAGACACCAAACAAAGGAGACAATTTGAAATCCTCATTTTTATTTTTTCATTGTACAAAAATAAATTTTCTCTTCAAGCAGCTTGTCGGTATTTGCGATGTGCAAAGGACACAGTTTTCAGCTATTCAAGTACTTTATCTTACACAGTCGTGCTGCTCATTTGATTTAGAGGTAGGCCTTCATATTTAGCAGGTCTGAGGTAGTGTGCAACATTTCCCTGTGATAGCTTTGTGCTCTATAATAAACATCAAGGCATCCAGTTGATTGTAAAAGGATTCATTTTTCAACAAATTAGTGCAAAAGGCAGCCCGGTGTGCTTTTCACGCCAGGACACCCTGCCTTCATGTGCTCACCCAACGTGGCGGTTCTCAGCTTTATAAAGTGATTTAAAGAGATTGTGCAACAATGCAGAAGTAAACATTTCACCACACTGCAAATAAATTCATCTGAACAATTCATCCTGTAATCAGGCCACAATCAGAGCAACACACAGTTACCATGCAGTTATTCATGGAGGGTTTCAGCAGAGTCGCAAACCTCCTGCAGTACAGTTAAAGGAAGAAATATCCGCATTTATGTATTTAAAATCCAGTCAAATGCTCCCGGTCCTTTTATCTCATCGACATGTGGAAAAGCAAATGAAGTGTTTACTGACGTCCGGCCTGCATGTGATGAACTAACAATGTCCGCGTGTCCTTTGCAGGTTGTGATGATGAGCCGATGAAGAGTGACCGGGGCCTGATGTCACAGGAACATCACGAGGTACGGTAACCAGGTCCGAGACACATGTTCACGTTAACGTGAGGAACTCTGGTGCTGATGTTGATCAAGAGACGTGTCCTTCGTCGTGAAGGTCGTTGCTTCTTCCTGCTGCGCACACATCAGTGTGAAATGAAACTGAATGCATCCACTGGACATGCGTTGGCGTTAAGATGGCAGCACTGATTGAATCTGTTGGTGTCTGTGATCAGACTTCACCACAAACCTCCTCAAATACATTCATAAAGCCCAGAACTCATTTGCATCTCTCGTCGTATGTTTCTTTCTCACGTCGCTTCTAAAATCCACCTTACTTTTGTATTTTTCTTACAGGCACCAAATCCCGTGAAGACAATGAACTGAATGAGCCAGCATCATGTACATCCAGGCCTCCTTCATACGTCCATGGTTAATGCCCCTTAAAGCAGCCCTGCGGTATTCCTGGCAGGACTTGAAGGTAACACTGAACTGACAGCACCCACTGCTGCTCTTCAGTTTCCTTCATGTGACTGAAGGCAACAAGGCTTTTTTTTTAGGAGTCAGACATGGTGGAGGGGGTGGAGGGGGTGGCGGCGTAGTGTGTACTATTCGAGGGACCAGAAATAGACCCACGTCAGGTGCAACTTTACACATCGGCTCAGGTTACAGCTCAACCAAAACACAGAGGTTCACAAGCACATGATCGTGAACAGAAAGTGCTTTTCAGGGTCAGAAATCTGTCTCTCGTTTTCTAGTCGAACCCAAAAATAAATATATTTGAATGTGTACAAAGTCCCACATGTAAACAAGGTCAGGGTTGGACTCCTCCTCTGTCTGAGGGCGCTTCCTTTCACACGGCGGCCGAGTGCTTCCCTCCATCTCTGAGCTGTGGAGGCAAACAAACGCTGATCTTTACCACGAACAGTAAAAGCACCGTGACAATTCACCCGATTCCACAAACTCCAGACGAATGTTTAACACGGCAGAAACATCAGTTTCACAGTCAGCCTCATTTTCAGTCTCCGAAGCTCAAACGTACTTTTAGTTTAGTGTCATTGAGGACTTATTTGATGCACTGTAAACATGTAAGAGTGATGTAATCCTTAACCAGTGCAAGCTTCTAGTCTCCATTTATCTACAAGGGATCCAGTCAGAGAACATCACCTGCAGTAAACACCTCTGATCCCCTCTGACACGTAAACAAACACTTTTATAAATGAATCTCATTTTGTAAATTATTTTTAAAACATCATTTTTGATGTAGAAGACATAAATTCTGTGTGTTTGCTTTACGTTTAAAAATAAAGAATAATCTTATCATAAATTTGAACCAAGCCTGCAGCCAAGTTGCGGACTTATTTGAAGTCAGGCTCCTCAGCTTGTTTTCATTTTGTGTTGTGTTGAAACAGGTGTCACTTTGGTTGAAGCCACAAACTCAGCAGGTCTACTTTGAACATAAAGAGGATGCAGCCGCACAGGTGCATCATCCGCTCCACTTTCAGGGGTCTGGAGCAGATCCTGGATCTGTGGGGGTCTGCGTAAAAGTCGGTTTCTGCTGAGTTTAATGCGCAACAGGTGTGAAAAGCCACTCACCAGTTTCCTCTGGTTGCCGAGGCAGAAAGTGCAGATGGGCCGCAGGGAGGGCGCGCTGAGCGCGGCCGGGCCGTGCAGGATGCTCTGGTAGTGGATGCAGGGCTGCCCGTCCCGGCAGTCCTCCTCCAGCAGCAGCACGTTGGCCAGGTGGGAGATGTAGCTGGAGGCCAGGCGCAGCGTCTCTATCTTGGAGAGCTTCCTGTCGGCGGGCTCGGTGGGAATGAGTGTGCGCAGCGCCGTGAAGGCCGTGTTCACGCTGTGTGTCCTGTCCCGCTCCCGTGCGTTGGCCGCCTGCCTCTGTTTGCTGGCCCCGGGCAGATGCGCGTCTCCAACGCCTCTTCCACCTCCGTTGCTGCTCCTTCTCCTTCTCCTCCTCCGTCTGAGGGCACCGGCACGAGAGGTCTCTGCCTCCTCCCCCTCCTCCTGCCCCGGCTCTCTGCGCGGGCTGCAGCCGCCGGTGGACTTCCCGTCGGAGCTGTCGGTGACACTGTCCAGGTCGTCCAGGTCGGAGGTGAAGCAGTCGGGTTGCGCGGAGGGCTCGCTGCTTGTGGACTTCATCCTGCCGTTTCTCGGGTCTGACTGGGCTGCTGGGGCCGTGCGGGCGGGCGGGCGGCTGCACGGCACTTTATCCTGAGGGTGAAAATAGCACCGGGAGCCGAGCAGCTGCCGCCGATCCGGTGACCGAGGGGGTTTGCGCCGTCCGGCCCCCCGGCGGATCGGCATACCATGTCTAATGAATGACGGCTGCTTTCTGGGTCGCCAGCCCGCGGCGGAAAAGGAAGGACAGGTGGAGCCTACTGGAGGGGAGGAGGGGGCACCTGTTGTGGTCTGAAGGATACAGGTTTAAATTAGGCTCGACCGATATGGGGCCTCCATCAAGGCCAATACAAGAAAATTCACATGGGAAATTAAAAATCGATCTGGAGCTAAACTGGTCTCATTCTTTATCTGTAGCAGCTGGTCAGGAAGCAAATCCAGCTGTGATGCCTCAACATCTGCCACGTTTAGAAAATAAGAGGAGGCAAGTGTCTCTTCTTCCTGATCAATTGTATTTAGGAAACTTTGTTCTGCCTCATCTTATTGCTACAGAAAGTTTAATCCATCATCATAATTTTACTAATTTTATATGCATTTTTGTTACATATTTTGTACTATTATTTGTTCTTTCACTACTATATTATTTACATTTTATTTAGTGTGTGTGTGTGTGTGTGTGTGTGTGTGTGTGTGTGTGTGTGTGTGTGTGTGTGTGTGTGTGTGTGTGTGTGTGTGTCTCTCCTGCCTGTTGGCATCCAGGACGGAGGATAACTTTGCTGCTTTGGCCATCGGCTCTGCGCTCCCACTGAGTGAACAGTCCAGGTGTGCCCTCCCGTCCTGTCTGTGCCTACCATGATGGACACACACACACACACACACACACACACACACACACACACACACACACACACACACACACCCTCCCCTCCTCCTCCACCACCTTGCCCAGTGCCATCTTTGGGGGTGGATATAAATATCTGCACGGACTGTGCCTTGTGTGTGTGTGTTGCTGCAAAGGCTGCGAGCGACTTCCAGGTTGTCAGTTTCATTCAGAGTACGATGGAAAGATAAAAATACTTTAAACTTGTTTCTTTTTTCCTGCAAATTGCATTTGATAAAGGTTTAAAGTTTTTTAACTTGATTTCAAACTGGATTTTATTCCCATTTATCTGCATTTCTGTGCATTTTTATGCTCTTACTAGTTTTGCCACCAGAGGGCAGTTAATCCCCAGTGATCACTTCTCCTCTGATGTCTGCTGCAGGCCTGAGCATAAGCCAAGAGGCTTTACAGCTCATTATTTTGTAGAAATGCCCTTCATAACTTTGTAAAGAACACTTTAGATCATTGAAAAGCAAAATACTGAAGAAAAAAAAAGAATATCACCAAGAGGGCTGAGCTGACTGGGTCTTGCAGTGCTCTAACAAACAGTCCAACTTCATCCTAATCAGCTGTAAAAAAATTAAAAAAAAAAAAAAAGTCTCCTGGCAGAGTGGAATCCTAATTGGTGTGGAGCTAATGTGGCCTCTTTAATCTTTTAATCCTCATTTCCTCGTGGCCCCGTGGCCCTGACCTGCTGGCCGTGAGCTTGTCTGGCCCCTGTAGCAAAGTCAAATGCCTCTCTGCTGCTGCTGCTGCGGAGTAGCCAGCACCAACAACAACAAAAAAAGAACCTCAGCAAAGCAGAAAAATATCTCTGTAAAATGATAACAACACTGTTGACTGCCTTTCACGAATTCTCTACTTTCAGGTAAAACAAGACCTCCTCTGGTGGCCATGTTGGAGGTCCTCAGCTCCACAAACACCCGCTAACTGGCTGAAGAGGGAGACGCAGGTTTCCAAACCTCTTCTCACAGAAAAGTAAGTTTGAGTACATCCCACTGCTATCCTACCTGTTGGTCAGAAGTTCAAAATGTCTCCACCGAAACAGGAAATGCTCTACAACAGGTTGGAAAACTCGTTTGGCATCACAGGAAACAACGGGATGAAGTGAAGGTGAACAAAAATCGATCACACAAGACGACCTGAGCAATTTCAGCAAACGTTGCTGCGTCGTAAGAAAACTGATGGAAACAATACCTCTGAAGGATCTTTATTTTCTTACAAAACATCCCATAAACAAAGCTTTGATAGTAAATAACCCATTATACAACAGAAAATATGCGACAATATAAAACAACCAAATAAATAAATAGTCTTACAGAGGTTTGGGTTTGTGAAGGAAAAACCTGAACATGGGAGGCATTTCCAGTTTCATCAAGGAATGAAATACCAAAACTCAAGATTTTATAATGTTGAGATATTAAATAATGACTTCCTTTCTTGGCAAACTTAAAATCAGATGAGTAGATTCATATCTGTGTGACTAATACTAGCAAACTGTTAGCTTAGCACAAAGACTGGTATCAGAGGGAAACTACTAGCCTGTGAAAAAAATGCTCCATAATCTGCCTCCTTGATGTAGTTTAGTCCCCTGATTGTAGTTTTGATGCTCAGCACGGCTCAAGCTGACCTGGAGTCAGACGATAAGTTCTTGTTTTCACGATGCTCTGAAGGTTTCATCAGAGCTGACTGAGCTCCCGCTGTTTGGTGTCGGCCGGTGGTCAGCTGATGTCAGCCATGTGCGATAGGAAGCTGGAGAAACAAGAAATTATATGTTGTGTAATCCCACAGATACACTCGTTAGCCTCCGTTTTGTGTTATTTTGTCTTCTCACTGTGAATTTGAGTCTCTCTCAGATAATATTTCCTGTTTTTTTGTTGGTTTTCAGTGTCTTTTAGTATTCTGAAACATTTCTACTGCTCGATATGTCCCCACTCTGATCCTGCGTTAAAATGTCATAACTTTTAGACTCCTCCTGCTTGCTGATGTCCTGTACGTGGTACCTAAAAGATTTACATGAATAACTTCTATTTTCTTGTTTTTCTCCTGCAGTTATCTGCTCCAGCTGAGAAGGACAAAGGAAGTTGTAACGGCTAAAGTCACTGGTAAGTTTTAAAATATAGTTTATAAAATTCAGTGTTTCAAATCAAATTTCACTTTGAATATGTGAACGCATCGTGAGGCTGGACTGCACAGAAAAACAGCAGGTTTACAACCAAAACAACATTTTACTTTGATCACTGCAGTGTTCACACAGAGCCCATAAATCTGTGGTTGCATTTTTCACGTGTTTCCATGTCTCTTTATGTGCAAGTCTTCTGACTCACACGTGGGAACAATTTTAGTCCAACTTATAGAAAAAGTTTTTTTTTTTTTTTTACATTAAAGTAAGGCTCCACGTTCGGTCCTGCTTACCCTCTTGGAGCAAAGAGACCCCGAGTATCCACTCCGACAGGCGCAGACGTTTGGTCGGACACAGCGACTGCCGTACAGACACTTCTGTTCACAGTGAGCTGAGAAATAACAGAAGCAAACACACAGTCGGAGGGTAAACGGTGAAACATCTTCTTTTTACACCTAAATTCAGCTCAGTTGTAACGATGAAGAGTGTCATGAACTCAGCAAAGTCAACAGCAACAAAAACTGGGTTAAAAAAAGATGTGAAACTTCATTGAGTAGCTTTTCAGTGTTCAGGCAATCTCAGCTTTGTGCACGCATTGAGTCACAGAGGTTGTGTGTGTTTGTTTTGCTGTAACACTCACGGATCTGGCACAGCATGCCTTGCCACCCTGCAGCACAGTGGCAGGTATTTGGACCGACACACTCGCCTCCGTTCAGACACTTCTGGAGGCAGCTGGCTGAGAGGCGACACGAGACGGTGACTTTATTGTGGTGCGTTTTGTTCCGTTTTTTGCATCACGAGCACGTTTGATAGTCAAATATCAATAAATACACGATGAGATGTTTATATTGCCGTTGGTTGTTGTAAATGTGAAGAATTTTGATCCCTTTCTCGTATCACAGCACCTACGTTTGTCACATCTCTTCCCTCGCCAACCCGACGGACAGTCGCAAACATCTGGACCGACGCACCTGCCGCCGTTCATACACATGGGTTCACACACACCTGGAGACGAAGAGAGACGAAGAGAGACTCTGTAAGACCGATCAACCATTAAAATCATTCCCCCGAGCTCAAACTAAACCTTGAGTTTGTAGTTTGGTCTCTTCTTGTTTGAATGTAAACATGTTTACAGAGGAGAAAGAAAGTAGAGTAGGATTATAAAGGAAAATGAGCAAAGCACTGACTTTTCTCGCAGCGTCTCCCGGTGTATCCCTGCAGGCAGGAGCAGACGCTGTTCCTCATGCACAGACCGCCGTTCTTACAGGGAGGGCTGCACACGGCTGCAGGAGGAAGACAGAACAACCACGGGGTGTTCAGAGTTGGACTTTATTAATCCCACGGTGGGGAAACGTAGTTGTTACAGCAGCAAAGAAACACAAAAAGGTGCACACAATAAGACCAAATTTACAATATACGTATATATAAAGAAACAAATAAAAGCAGTGAATAAATAAATACACACACACAAACTATATATACCAACAAAAAAAAACTAATAAATATAATAAATAAAGATGGCTTGGGATGAGTGGAAAAAGTGTCAGGTGCTAGGAAGGGAAGTACAAGTGACTGATGGCTGACTGGTACCGTTCTGACACTGTGCTCCGTAGAAACCGTGAGGACACTCGCAGGTATTTGGACGAACACACCAACCTCCGTTCAGACAGACGGGAGAGCAGAGAGCTGGAGGAGGAGGAGGAGGAGGAGGAAGAGGAGAGAAGCCACGACAGGTGAGTGCAACCACAAAACAGCTGGTTTCCATCATCCAGAGGACGTTACGGCCACTGAATTCCTGGAGGGATTATGATATTAGAAAAGCAGTTTTCTAACCCTGGAAATGGTTTGGAATCAAATCTGCGGGACAGTGGGAGCAGCCCTCGCTGGGCCAAACTAAACTACGACGCTGTGACCGGTTGTCAGTTAACTGGTCCCGACCCCGAAACCTCCCACAGCATAACAACCCTCAGCACGAGTAAAAAAAACCTCACCAGTCTCACAGGACGGTCCGGTCCAGCCTGTCGCACACAGACACTCGTCTGGAGACGCACACTGGCCTCCGTTGTGGCAGTGACGGCTACACACCACTACGATCAAACCAACAAAAAACTGGATTTATTACAGGAGAGAATCTTTGTCCACCAGTTCAAGCCGGATCCATATAAAGCAAAGAAACAGCTGGGAAACATAAGAGGGACTCGGACTAAGAAAACAGCTCCGTGGGGAAAATGAAGCACAGATAGTGAAACTTAAAAATACAAGTACAACTAAAACCATAGTAATTATTATGGAAAATAGATTACTCACTCGTCTCACACCGAGGACCAACAAAGCCATAAGGACAAGAACAAGTCTGCAGTCCCACACAGGTGCCTCCATTTTCACAGGGTATCCTGCACAGAGCTGCAGGGACATTTTATTCATGTATCATAAATATGTAACATCCTATTCATTAAATACCTCCGTCTGTTTGAAATGTGTGTGAATATTTGATACTTGAGCTACATAAGAGTTGTAAGACTTACACCAAGTTTTATAACTTCAGGAGCAACTAAATAAATCAAAACAAATTCATCAGCTGTTACTGAAGTTTCTGATTCGTAGGATGAAACAAAAGCTTTCAGAAAAGGACTTATTTAGTAATGATAAAACAAGAGTGTCGTTAAAAGCTTCATGAGGGGGAAAAAAACAAGCAAACTTTACCTTCCTGACAAGTCTCTCCATGGAAACCTCTGACACACTGACACACATCTGGAGCGATGCAAACACCCTCGTTCACACACTCCGGATCACAGATTGCTAATAAATATATGGAAAAACAAAGAAAAATATTGACAGAAATACATTTAGAACAATCAAATACACACGTAGATGTCGTATATGTACATTAAAGATGAACTGATTTACCTGTCAGGCAGTTGAATCCAGTGTAACCTGGTTTGCAGCGACACGTGTTGGGCGCAGCGCACTCCATGTTCCTACCGCACGTGTGCCTGCACACAGCTGGAGATACAGCAGGGGACGCCATGGAGACGTTAAACCTGTCAATCTAGTCTGATAGCTCCATTCATTTCTGACTGTATATAAAGACAGACTTGACAGCCCCTCAGGAGTGAAGCCAAAATATCTGGATCGCCCCCTGGTGGCTGCTTGCAGTATAGGGCATAAGCCCCGCCCACACACTATTAGTAGATGAAACATGAGCCAAACTAAAAAAAATCAAAAAGGTTTCTGCCATATGAAGTACTTCCTGTCACGTTGATGTTTGCTCAAGCTGTTAATTTGTTTGTTATTGATTATTTATTAGATGTTATAAAAAGACTGCATGTCGTCCTGATTGACAGCTGTCCTGAATAACGTAGTTCTCGAGTTGCATGTCATGTATAAATGACATTTCTCACCCTGACAGGCTCGTCCATCTCCAGTGTATCCGACAGGACACCTCCCGCAGCGGAAGCCCCCGTCCCCGGCCGGTTCACACTGGACTCCAGGGAAACAGGGCCGGTCGGCGCAGGTCCTCAGGTGTCGGTCGGCCGTCGTGCCACTCCTGAACCACGGCCGGACGGAGGAAGCTCTCTGCGCCGGGGAGCTGTGCACCGTCCTGCCCGGCGTCGTGAGTGTCAGCACCGGCTGCGTCTGCGGCATCTCTGATCCGGGCTCGTCCTCGTCTCCGTCTGCAGAGAACTCGGACTCGGACGGCGAGTAGGACAGAGCGGTGAGGGCCGCGGTGAGCGGGAGGGTGTGTCTCGGAGGGGTCCAGGGTTTGGCCTGGGTGGCCGCCACGTGGTTGAGCTGGGGCCGGGTCACTCCGCCAGACTCAGTGGAGAAGTGAGGGGCGGGTAGAGTTGCCTTCCTCGGTGTGGCACCAGGCGGCGCTCCCTCGGGTTTGTCCCTCCGGTGGGTGACGTGAGTGTTTGCAGTGACACGGAGGACGCCGGCCGACGTCCTGGGAACATCTCTGGAAGCAGCGGCGAGCGCCTCCCTCCTCCCCGTCCCGCCTCCCCTCCCCGATGCAGGAGCCGGGCGCGGTGCGTTGTCTCGGTGCGTTCTGGTGATGGACGAGGAGGACATGTGTTTGATGCCGTGCCTGGTGGGCAGGTGGGGCAGGTGGAGCTGGGAGACCTTGCTGCTGCCGCCGTGCGAGGGTCTGCTGGATTTACCCAGCGTCTGCTGCTGAGGGAGATGATTGGATGCTGAAGAAAGACAGGAGGTCACGTCAGTGCCTGTGACCCTTCAAGCAGTTATTGTCCGGTCATAACTCAGGGATCCTGAGGAGCTACAGGAGTAATGTGTTTGGAGCTGTAGTTAAAGCAATGCTGCGCAAATAAAGACTTTATTTATCCTATAAAAAAACAAAGAATACAAGAACAAAGCATTTAGTGTGTTTATCTGCTCTAATGTCAAATGCACATGTGAGCGTATCCAGCTGACTTCCTACAGTGTTCATCAGATCAAATGTAAAATAAATCATTTTTACTGGCTCTAATTTGAGTAGAACTCTTCAGAAAGCATTGCAAAGTGATTTAAGACTCCCATCTTATTTGAGGCCCACTAACTGGTCTGCACAAACACTTTGTCTCGTTTTGTGACTTTCCAGTCAAACACAATCCACAGTAAAGGGATTTAAGCTGGAATGAAACTGTCTCCTCTGATCTGTTAGGGTCCCTCCTTCCCTCCTGCTCCTCTCGTGAGAAATAACATGAAGCAATCTTCTGGAGAAACTCTGCGGCTGAGCGCTGACTCAGAAAGCTGAGTAACAAAGGTGGTTATTGCACTCGGGCGGCCTCCAACCACTTCCGTTGATTTATCTGCTGCAATAAACGACATTCCTTCCAATCAAGAAAATAAAACACTTAAGGCAACATCAAAGAGACCAGAAAATCACCAGAGCAAAATAAACAGTTTAAAAGCAGCTCACAATGTGTGCGGGGATTCAAACGTCTCTGAAAAACAACAACAAACAGGCAGCAAAACGTTTCATTCATTCACTCTTTTATCTTGTTGCAGGACTGAAAATAACACTTGAACATCCTGACAGCTCGTGCCAAACACATCTGTGAATTGACCGGAGAAGAAGAAGAATAGGAAAAGCAGCTTTTACCTCGCTTGGAGTTCTTCATACAGATGCGACCGTTGCCGTACAGGCCGGGCGGGCAGCGGCCGCAGACGTAGCCGACGTGCGGCGGCCTTCGGTTGATGCACTGGACGCCGGGGAAGCAGGGCCGGCTGGCACACGTAGCCGACACGTTGGCAGCCGGAGACGGAGCGGATCCTGGGAGACACAAACTGTGGTCACGGCTCTGCTGCGGCTACTTCACATCTGTCTTCACACAATAAGGTTCTTATCTTGGACCAGTTCAAATATCAACATCCCCCAAAGCTCTACAAAAACAATACAAAGATAAGAAGGAAAGATTCAAGATTTAATTTTCTGAAGCAGTATTTTGTTAAATATCGACAAAGTTCTTTAAAAGCAGAAACTATTCCTTTCTGTGGACCTAAAACACCTCTGAGCACCATCTATAGTCACAATAATGATTGATCTTATTTTTCTTGCACTGATTATTAGATCACATGAAGACTAGACAACAGAGTATTGCCTTTTAAAGTCTACCTGCGTTTGTATTTCCCTCCAAAAGTGACAGTAAGTGCAGTCTGTTGTAAACGTTGTGCCGACCTGCAGCCGCTCTGCCTGTTTCTGATGGAGTCACTTCAGAAGTCCTGCCGATCTTCGTCTGGTTGTGTTTGACTCGTGGGATCTCCGAGGCCTCGTTCAAAGCGTCCGTGTTGGTCCCGGATGGATTTGCTCCTCCAGTTTTCTCCTCTCTTTGGGACACGGTTGCCGCGATGCTCGTGCCGGGTTCTGCCGCGGTGAGCCTCGGGATGGAGATCGTTCCCGGAGTCCTTCTCCAAGTCTTTGTTTGTGGGTCATTTCTTGAACCCGCCTCGGCACCCGTCTGCGGGGAGCTACCGCTCGAGATCCTCCGGAGAGTGTCTGTCTTCACTTTGGGTGGTTGCGGCAGAACATCTGGCGCCTTGTGGACCGTAATACGAGGACCAGATGTGGGAGAGGTGGTGGCCGGCCTGAGGACTGCTGGATGAAGACAGACACAGATTATGCTCTGGATGGCCTCGTAGCACCTTTATCTGATGTTCTCATCTGGATATATTTCCTGTTCAGCTTCAAGATGGCTCATGTGGTATTGAAATAATAGGAAAGGATTAAATAAATGGAGATGGTACAGAGAAGAAACAGGAGCTTGGTCAAAAAACAGGTATCGTCATTGTGAGACTTTGGAGTTGATTTTCGAACACTTCTCCAACATCTTGACTGAAATGGACTTTTCCCATCTTTGTTGGGTTTTAAGCGACTGATCAGACTTTATGATCTTTGACCGTCTCATATCTCTGGACACCAGACTTGGCAGACCCGTGTTTCAATATTTCCTCTCTTCACAGCGACTTAAGCGGTTGCCTACGCTCACCGCTACAAGTGGTCCCGTTTCCCAGCGTCCCTTTGGGGCACGGGCCGCAGGCGTAGGAGCCAAAGCTGTTGAAGCACTGGACTCCTGGAAAGCAGGGCTTCCTCTCACACTCGTTGATGTCTTCCAGGCACGTCACGCCTGCCAAACACACACACGTAGTTGATTCTCAGATCATAAACCATAACTGCGGTTAATAGAAAACATTATTTTCTTACCTCTCAGCCCTGCAGGACACTCGCATCTGTGCCCGCCGGCCGTGTTGACGCACGTGCCGACCGTGCACGGACCGGACAAACATCCGTCCACGTCCTCGTCGCAGAGTTGTCCCTGCTTCCCGTCAGGACAGACGCACAGGTACCTCCCGCTGCCGGCCGGGAAGTTCACGTTCGTCACACATGTGCCTCCGTTGCGGCAGCCGCACGGCACCACGTCCATCTGCGTTACACAGGACAAACGTCAAGGGATTCATCTTTAAAGTGTTGCACATTTATGCAGATACCGAGATACTCGACCTCCACAGTGAAGGTGCTCTGGGCGTTGCACTCGTCAGACAGCGTGAAGCGGAAGGAGAGGCTCGCCTGTCGCTCCTCCTCCTCCTCGTCGTCCTCCTCCCTCGGGTAGTGACGGGACCCTCCAGATGAGGAGGCCGGCCGGGGAGAGGACGGCCCCCTTCGGCCCCTCCTCCAGTTGGAAGAGGAGGGCGGAGCCCTCTGGGTCCGACGCCGAAAACTGGAAGACGAAATTCTCCCCGGCAAACGTCCGCAGGTCTCCTCGAGGTCGGTGGAAGGCCGGTGGCTCGTTGACTGAAAACACAGACGGAAAAACTCAAAGAGCGCACTGACCTGCGATTACATCTCAAAGGAGCGATGACTTGAATCTCTGTGTACAAACATCACATCACCCCCCCCCCCTCCATCCACCCCCTTATTTTACTCTTCAGCTACAAGAGTTTGATGACAGACGCTTCCTGCACTGAAGCAAACTCTCGACATGCTAAAAACATTCCTCCCAGCTGTTCCTGGAAGAATCCTTGTAAACACACGTGTTTTCTTTCCAAGCGCAGCTCTCAGCGGCCGTTACATCGAGATCACGTTGCATCTTCAGCTGAGATTCCCCGCAGACGTTCACTCAGAAGAAAGTGATGATAATCCCAGAAAACACCTGCCGGCGCTTGACGGTCACATGTTAAGAAGTCGACGAGAAGCCGCGTGCTGGTTAACAAGCAAAAAAGTCAGTCACTCGGATTCTACAGAAATCAACTTGATTTGTCTTACGGCGTCTTATTATCTGCTGCAACAGTTTGCGTTTGCAGGAATATTCTTGAGAAAGATTGAAGTTTTAAGGCAGAACTTGAGACAAATGGACGTGCTGAGTCGGTCACTCATTACACTGGACTGTTGCTGTCTTCTGTGGAAACCAACCATGTGATTCACCCCCTCTCTCTCTCCTCTCTCAGTGGCTAAGCGACAGGTCAGGGCATGCTGGGAAACCTAAACCTCCGCTCCTTTGATCCGCTAATGGAGACAAACAGGTCCGCAGTCTGACAGCTACCACAGCGACTCCCACTGCACTAATACGGTAAGATAAATGCTGTTTTTGCCTGTTGTTATTCATCATTACTGAGCTGCAAGTCAAGTAGAAAATACCTGTGAATGCCGTTTTATACTGTAGCAGCAGTAAACCAGCTTCAGACTGTCCACAGTGTGCAAATATAATATAAGAAGGGATTATTGAGGCGGATGGATGAGATCGGTCAGGTGTTTGTACCTTGGTTCACAGACCAGGTGAATTTGGAGGTGTCGGGGTCACAGAAGAGGCACGGGCTGCCGGGATTGGAGCCTCCTGCTGCAAAACACATCCCGTCGATGTTGCACGTCCGATCCTGGCCAACACAAACAGAGCACACCAGACGACAAGGGTTCGTTTGCCTCCTCACTGTTTTGAAATGCTGACATGTTTTAACATTGGAAATTGGATATTTTTTCCAGCTGTTTGTTTTCCTTTTGGTGATTTTTCTCTGAAAAACATCTGCTGCATCTCTGCTTAATTTAATTTGGATCAGCTTTGGCAGACACATGCGCGTCTTTCTGCAGCTGTTTGTCTGGTTTGTTTGTCTATCTGCACTCCCATAAAAAGCAGTTCCAGTAACTACAGGACCCCTTCTGTGCCTTTTTTTTTTTTTTTAAATGAAGGTAGAGTTTTTAAAGAGCCAGCGGCTGCGTGTTGGGAGGATGAGGAGGAATCACACCGTCTCTGTTTTAGTCATTCAACCAGCTACAAGTTGTTCAGACCTTTAACAGAGCTTATAAAACGCTTCACCACACGTTTGCGCTAAACACCCCCTGAAACACATCTGTCTCCTCAATCCGCTTCCTGTACTCAGATTAAACAAACACGGGAGAGTCGAGGGTTTCTGAACAAGTGACCTGTTCCTGTCACGTGGACAATAAACTAGCATCCTCCAGAAAATGACATGTGTATCTACACGTGCGTCGAGGCGGTCGGGAAATAAGAAAGTTAGCATTTAGGAGCCCAAAACAGCATTTTCAGTGTGTGGAGGAGATGAACAACTCATTGTTCCCTTTTGTTTTGTGCGCGAGTTACCTTTAACTTACAGAGTCCTGAGCGCGACGCCTCGCAGACCTGGCAAACGCCGTCGTAGATGGTCAGCACCTTGGCCTGGCTGTACTGGGAGCCATCATTGGTCACCTGGAACAGAGAAGAGGACGAAGAGCTTCACAGAAGAAGAAGTAAAGGAAGAAATAGCTTTAGTTGCAGGTTGATCTGAGAAGCAGCCTCGCCTTAATCTCCCAGCGTGCGTACGGCTTGTCGTCCATCAGGAAGTCCTCTGTGGTGACGGCCGTGTTGCTCAGAGACGGCACGGTGCAGTCCAACGCCCGGGAGCTGAGGAACGTGACTTTTGTCCTCTGTTTTTCGCCTGGAACCCAAACTTTGTTCATGTACTGTGGGAGCAGTTCAGAGGAAGCGGGAAAGAGACAATCACCACTTTTGTCTTGAGGGGCTCTCAGGCCGTCACGTGACCTCCCCTCTCCTCACCTTCAGTCTGGTGGCGTGGCAGCTCAGGTCAGGAGAGTCGACGAAGCCCAGACCGAAGACCCGGACGCTGCGACAGTCGAATGATCGGATGTCGCACAGTCCGCTGTTCTCCAAATCTGTGATCTCGACCGGCTGGCCTGTCAGAGGAGAGATCATCTTTGGCTCGTGAGGAAATTACAAGTCAGTCTCCTGTTTAAGATGAGCGGTATTCATCATTTTTTAAGCCGATCAGATAAAAGAGCCGTATTAGTAAGACTTTTAAGCGACTTACAGGTAATTTAATAACACTTTTAGAGGGATTTGCTTCTATTTTTCTTTTTCCGATGTTAAATTAGCGTCTAGTCATCTTTGCATAGTGATCAATAAAGAGCTTTTCTGATTCAACAGTGAAGGTAAATGGCCTTTGCCAGTTGAAAAGCTGTCTGAAGATACTAACTGATGGCCAGGCTGCAGTCGTGGGAGCTGTGGCTGGGATAACACTGGCAGCCCCACTCGGTACACTCTCCGTTTCCGTTGCAAAAGTTGGGGCAGCGCAGCGCCGTCACCACCTCCCCGGACGCTCCCGGCGGACCGGATACCTCCGAGGCTCGCCGGGTCCGGTTCTCCAGCAGCCTCCTCTCGCACTCGTTCTCCAGGTACGGCAGCAGCGCCTCCTCCCAGCCCAGGTCGTCTTTGAGCTGCAGGTCCAGGATGCAGAGATCCACCGCCTCCTCCAGACGGCGTCCCAGCAGCCCCCGGCACACCGCACCGACGGTGGAGTTGGCCAGAGCCGTCTGGCACACCTCCAGGGCTTTGGCTGAGGTCAGGCCACTCGGCGTGGGCCACCGAGGTCGCGCCTCCGGTCGAGCTTCCGCCAGGTGATCCTCCGGGAAAAAGTAGGCGTAGTTGTCCAGGTCGGCCTGTCTGAGGCTCTGCGCTGCGAAAACAGGCCGGAACTCAGATGCCGCCTGTCTCTTCGGCCTGTCGACGGAAAGAAGAAGATCCTCCCTGAATTCACCGGCCAGCTCGGCACCGCCGTTCTGGTCGTTCTCGCCACGAAGCCAGAGGTGCCTCCTCTCCAGAGGGTGACTGTTGAAGGCAGACGTGTCCAGGACGCTCTCCTCTCTCTCCGGGCTCTCGATGTATTCCACCGTTGTGTCCATGGAGGGGAACACGGATGTGTAATCCACATTATCGTATGCTACGCAGTCGGAGTGAGCGGAAGGATTGTACAAGTTCCTCATCCCTCTGCCAGCATGCTGAGAAGAGCTGAATCCTTTTTGGCACTGGCAGAAAGGCCTCCTCACCTCCTGTGTTGTCCCGGGAGGCGTTTTGTCGAATAAACTTTCACCAGGAGAGATCCTACCACACACACACACACACACACACACACACACACACACACACACACACACACACACACACACACACACACACACACACACACACACACAAAAGAAAAAACAAATAACGTTGTGGAGACTTTAAAGTCTGTAGAATTTCAGCTGTATTAGGTCTGAAGCTGTTGTCACAGACTGACCTCCAGTCCTCTATGAAGCGATGCAGGTCATCGGGACCATAAGAGGTGCCGTCGGAGCCGTGGAAGTCGTTGTTTCCGTTGCGGTCGAAGGTGCCGCAGAGGCCTTGAGTGTCGCCGTAGTCGACGCTGGGCGCCCGGACGGACAGACTCATCCCCCAGTCGCCAACATCGGCCCTAACAAAGGCCCCGGAGGGAAAGATCAACTACGAGAGGAGAGTCACACACGGCGGCCAGTTAACATCGTGTCCTCCCGCAGTGTACCTGAAACAGCTGTGCGTTCTTCACCGAGTTTATATAAAGCATCTGAGAGTCAGAAAACCGGCAGATCTACACCAGCGTCAAAATGTGCGGATACCTACGGTGACCTTCTTCCCCTGGTGGGACTCCTGCACTCTGACCCGGCTGCCCTCGCTCTCACCGAGGGTCTTCAGGGCGAGCCGCGGCCTGCTTTCCTGCGGCTGGCCGTTGCACATGTCGAAGACGGCGACCTCGTTCCCCTCTCGCACCGCGACGCCACAGTTGCAGGCGACAGAGTAGTGGCGGCTGCCGCAGTCCCACTGACGAGAGTGGACCTCAAACTCCCGGGAGAGACTCCGGTAGAGGACGAAGGTGCCCGTCTGGTGGTTCTCATAACGCCTGCCGATATAAACTCAGCTCATCAAAGGTGAAGAACGGCGTTATAACGTCATTTAAATGGCCATTTAATGACTCCCGATGACCAATAAGGAGTTATATTACCTGCCGTCTAGCGTAATGACATGCGGGTCAGTCAAAGAGTAGCAGATGGAAGTGGGAACGTCCTGGACCACGACCTGGGGGCAGAGGTCATGAGAACAGATTAAGGGGGCCGCACCCTCCGACCCGCTGACCTTGGGCTTTGATGTTTTCCCAAAACACAGATGGGAAACTCCTCTGTGACTTCGCCCTCCGAGACACGCTGTCTGCAGGGCTGACATCATGTCCTACGTAAGGCGCTCTTTAAACATCACGGCCAACCATCAAACAAGCTCTCTGTTCTCCCTGAAGCCCCGCCTCCTTCCAATTTCATAAAGAACCCTACAGTTGTGTGTATATATCAACAGTGCGAAAGAGAAACCTGTAATTGGAGCTGTCGTCCTGAGATTCTCTAATTAAGGTAATGCTTATCATTATATCACACTGCTCTCTGAAGTCCTTCCAGGAGTCCTGGAATCCACCGAAGCGCCACTAAAGCCTCCTTGAGGACTCCTTAAGGGCTCCTTGGACGTCCTCAAGGAGTCCAGAAACTCCTGTCGGGACCGTGTTCTGTGCAAGGGACCACTTTTATCTACTTGTGACCAAAGAAGCACCACATGCCACATTTAACTTGCATGCCTCGGATTCCTGTTCTCCTGGAGTACCGATCCTCCACATGGAGGAGCCCTGGATGACCACTGAGAAGCCCTTAAAGACCCCCAATATCCTCGAGATCCCTGGAACCCGTACGGCCCGCACATTTATTCACATTTATTCACATTTATTCACATTTATTACAGGTTTCTGGTGCTGAACTTACTTTGAGGGATGTTGGGACATAGCTTCTCCAGAGCCGGGGTGCACCGGGTTCGGGCACGGCGCCGATCAGACTCGGCCGGTTACCGTCGCGCGTGAAATCGGTCACAGCGGTGACGGAGAACTTCGCCCGCCCGCAGCTGCCGTCGCTGCAGGGGTTCGGCAGAAGCTCCACCCGGCAGGCGGACAGCGCCACGTTTGGGACCTCACGTTGGAGACTGTCTGTAGGCGTCAACACGGCAGTAAAGTAGCGTCAACAGACATCACGCAGCTGCCTGCAGGACTGTAATAAGGCCTTCCTGAGCTGGCTTTAATGTGATGATGTACAGAATGAGAGCGGAGGGAGGAAATTTAGTAAAGATGACAACTTTATCCTTTAATCATCAAGAGGCTGGACCTTGAGGAGTTTTTGCTTTGATTTCATTCACTGAGACATTAAAGGTCATAAAGCTCCTGATCACTGTTTTCGGAGCGAAACAGCCAGTTCATCGCTGAAAGGAGTCTGTGGTGTTGGCTGCAGGCGCTCACTTGCAAAATGATGATTTTGTGTCTCCAAGCAGTTTAACAAGATGCTCAGACTGTGTTAGGGTTAGGGTTCCTGCAAGTCTGACCTGGGTCAAGGACGCCGAGGGCCAGGGGGACTCCGCACTGGTGGCCGAGGTCGGGGCCGAAGCAGGGGATGGGCACCGTGCTGTGGACGGTCACCTCGTGCTCCTTACCGTTCTCCGCGATGTGGAGCGAATCTGGAGAAAACTGGAGAGGAGAAAAAGGTTTCAGCTCTACAAGGTTTGTTTACGTAAATACTTCTCCTCCTGGTGGAGGATGGAGTTGAGAATTTGTACCTTCAGACCAGCGTAGAAACTCTCACTTTCTTTGGGAGTAGATCTGGTGTAGCTGGAGTTTGCCCTGAAAGTCGCCACGCTGCAGGAGAACTGAAAAAAAAACAACAACATGATTTTAAGTTTCTGTAAATTAGTAAGAGAAGTTTTAGATAAGAAGTTTATTTGTGTGTTTGTGTAACAAAACTATTTGTGAGCGAAGGAGCTCCGAACATTTCTGCTCTGTACGGTCATAAAAACGGTGCCAGCTGTCACTGTGTTTGTGATTTATCCAAACATGTCCCCGTGTAGCTCACAGCGCAGCGCCCCTCTGATCCTCGCCTCAAACAGCACTAACGTTTAACTCACTCGCAGATGACCTCTGACCCCGCCCAGCTGCTGCATCAACACGCGTTAAAGACGAGCCCTGTGAGCGAGCCCAGACCCGACAATACGACCCCACCGTCCAAATATGGCAGCGGTCCGCAGCTGCAGGACGAACACTGAGAGTGACATCACCTCAGTGTCGAGTCAAAAATCGAATAACTTCGTGTTTCCTGCTTTCTGCAGGAAATGAGAGCCGTCAGCAGTTTGGTGTGCGTAGAAACGAGGCGGCGCTGCAGAGATGAAGGTTAAAACTAACACTTATTATAATACTTCTAATGCAGCGGAGCGGCCGGTGCTTCGACTGGAGGAAAGAAACTCCGCTGAACTTTCGCTGTCATTTCCCATCAACCTTTGGGTTTCCTTCCTGTTTCCCTGCTGCTCACATGGAGTTTTACGATCGGTGATCCCGCCCGCAGACTTCGAACATCAGTGGCACGAAACTCTTCAAACGCCGGCAGTTCCTCTCCTACCTCCTTCATCCTGGACTGAAAAGAAATGGCTAATGGTCCTGTGACACATTCTTTCTATCACCTAAAGACGTCTGGGAGAGGAGTTGTAATCGGTGGCGGTACGAGAAGGAAAAACTACTCTGAAGTCTGCAGTCATTATTCAGACTCAGACTGCCAATGTCAACCGATGGTTGTTTTCTCCAGGAAGAAGAAGAGAAGGACAGGAGGAGACGAACTCCCCAAAATTTGGATTTTCTGTCTCCAAACATCTGACCCGATGCTATCCAGTTGGAAACCACCAGTTGCAATGATCGCATTTTCTACAATTCAAACATTTTTAGTCTCTTTGTGTCCTTGTGCGGGAACAGCTCCCAGGAAACCAACACAACAAACAACTTTGATGAATATATTTCCATTGAAAATAACCTGGCTGGAATTCACAGTGCAGACCTGAATGGAGTTTGGTTGAAATGGGACACATGTGGAGCGAGGCTTTCCCAACCTGCAACTGATTTAACTTCCCCGCCCTCCTCTTGCCTTCTCTTAACTGGATATGACACACGTTGCCTCTCTGTCTTTGCTTTGTGAGGCTGAACTCAGCCAAAGAGAGGTCAGCATGATCCATGGCTTACGTTGCCCACTCCAGAGGGTCAAACCCTCCACATGTCCCGTCCCTCCCCCCTTCAAAAAAAACAACCTCCGGCACCGTCTGGCAGGAATTACCGTTTCTCCGAGCCTGAAGTGGACGCCATCCATCTCCACCAGAGAGAAGGGCTTCGGCGTGGATTCCTGCCTGATCTCAGCCTTCATGCTGTGGCCGATGTATCTGGCCCAAACCACCTGGAAGCCCAGCGTCTCGCTCCACGGCGGCGGGACGAAGGAGCACCTCAGGTGGACGCTGCTGCCGATCAGCTCCGGGGTGATCACCGGCCGCGAGGGCAGGGACGGGACGGCAGCTGGAAACAGCGGTGAATTACGTTGTTTTTAAATGTATACTTTGTTCTCGAAGGCGTGAAGTAAAACCCTCCCCACCGTCTGACAATCACAGGCCTTTTGCTTTTTAACAATTACTGGAGCAGAAATTGAGCAGTTTTTTCTCTTAAAAAAAAAAAAAAAGATCAAAGAAACTCATTTGCAAGTCGGTTCCAAAAACACGCTCGGCCTCTTCGTACATGGACAACCGATGTCGTCGTACCTTTGCATCGACCGTTGACTTCCACCTGTCCCGGTGGGCAGAATCTGGGTCCCAAATCTGGAGCAACTGCAACAGGAGAGTCATCAGATACCTTCTTATTATGACGGCCAGAAAACGGACCACGATTCATTGGTGTAATTTAAGTTTTTGCTTCTTTCATGCACATCACTAATGTAGGAAACCCTCCCGACTCGAGGTTCCCTCACTATCTCTTTCTGGAGCTTTCAACTACACACCGGACACTGTCCAGGAGAACAATCCCACGTGACCTTTGACCTTTACGATGAAGCAGAGCAACCCACCTTTAGCGCAGTATCCCATGCAGCCCTGCGTCGGCTGCAGGTAGTAGACCAGGAAGTCGCCGCAGTTCCTCACGGTGACGGGGATGCGGAAGAGGCAGCAGTCTTTGGCGCTGCCGTGGAAGAACTGCCAGGTGGCGCAGGCGGAGAGCTGGCGGACCTCGCCGGGCCGCGGCAGGGAGGCGTCCTTCAGCGACAGCCACACCGGAGCCTGGGTACCACAGCGGTTCATCTGCAAGGGGCCGCCGACAGAAACGGTCATTACCTGCCGCAGCGAGGTGCTATTATACCCGGCACCTCGGCCGAAGGTGCTTATTATACCAACCTGCTGGGTGTTTGCATTGGCGGAGGATGTTTGATGCTACTTTTTGACAGAGATGGAAGATTAAAGACACAAACACAACCACGGCGGGACTCGCCTGACATTTTTGGCACCTTACCTCAACGCAGGTGGTCGGCATCTCCGCCGGCTTGTTGTCGATCCAGAATCTGTACCAGCCCGACGACAGCGAGTGGTCGCAGATCAGGTCCTGGATGGCCGTGTTCTGGATCTCCGTGGAGTCGAAGTCGACGCTGCGACGGGGATCACGCAGAGTCTGGTGGCCTTCTGGGAAGCACTCTGGAGCTGAGAACAACGTGGAGAAGAAGAAGACTGAACCTCAGCAGTTTTTCTTTTGGTTCACGTGCCTCACACAAAAAGCTCCAGACACTGTAGTTGTGATGAGAATCCTAAAACTTGAATCTGTTTGGAAGCTTGCCCTCGTTTAAAAATGCCCGTTTTCCAACCTGAAATCATCTCACTCATTGTGTTTGAGTTCCAGGAAATGAAAGCTGAAGAATCGCGTCACGTCTTTATCTCTGGGAGATGTGTCCCAGACGTGTCCCGGACGGGCCGAGAGGACGGACTAAACAAAGCAGCTCGCCGCGTTGTGGGAATCGGCACGTGAACGTCTGTCTGTCCTCGGCAGACTGCAGAGGGGAACGTTTACCTGGACGGCAGCGGCGGATTTTAAAACCAGGTTTTAAGATAAAACCAGACGTTAGACGTTGAAGACGTTAATTATTATCTGTGAGTGTCAATGTTGTTTCTAGCAGGTGTACTGAAACAGAAGTCAGTTAAGTTTTCCTCAGGTACAATAACTGATCCAACCAATGAGTGTGGCGTTTTGATTGACAGGTGATCTCCGGTGAAAAATATTTGATCTCTCTTTTTTTTTTGATGCTCCACACAGATTCTCTTCAGGATTTAAGGCCCATTCGAGCCATCAGCTGTTCATAGACAGTCCGACCCAGTGCAGAAACAACAGATGAAGACCTCGGCGCTGCTGCAATTGTTTCCCACTTCTTTTTCAGAAGCCGCCGAGGGACCTTGAAGATAAAGGTGATAAGACGAGGTGTACAATTTGCTCCTCTGTGTTGAGGTGGTGAGCAGGAAGGATCATTTCACCCCCGCAGGTTATCTAAATTGCAAAGAATAACAGACATTCCTGTGAGCCTCTCGCCTCTCTTAACTCGCCCCGGGAAAGGACGCTAAAACCACTGGCGCATGACAGACCTGTGAACACCGCCTGCAGCTGGAGGCCCAAACAACCGGGGAAATTACTTGAGCAGAACATGTTGTTTTCCACACTAGCACACTCAAAAACCCCACATCTGTGAAGTGAAATGGGCCAAAGGTGTCAACAGAGGTCTTTGTTAAGAAGCCTAAACGGGTCGTTCTTTTACTGCCCGAGGACGACACCGGCTCCCTCCGCCCTGTTTGATTGCAGCGGCTGAGCAAAGTCACATCGGGGGAAACAAACATTGAGGGTATTTAGACCGTCGAGGCCACGAATGGACATGGAGAAGTTACTGCCGGTGATCCCGAGCCCAAACAAGGTCCTCCAGGCCGGCGTTCGTGTCGACGGCCCCTTTAAAGCAGATGCTTTTGTTTACACGGCCGCCTGTCTTAGTGTACGCCTCGTCTGGAAGCTCCGCCGACAAGATCCCAGGTCACAGGTTGTTCAAACAACCAGGTTTTCATGCAGGAAGACAACTGGGGAGACTGCTGGCTAAACTGTTCCAATTGGCGGCTTAATGAGTTTACAGAGCCGGAGGGGAGGGGTGAGCTAATGAAGCGGCACCTGGGGGGGAGGAGATCCCACCGGGGGTGGGGAGGCCCTCAGCAGCCCAGATGTGCTCTGCAGGGGGATTCTCCAGTTTCTCAGGAAAGAAGATTAATTTGGGAGAGCGTGGTGTTAACACCACTGGGGTTACGGGTCTTTTCCCCAGAGGGCCCGTCCGTCAGCGTCCGTCAGCCCGTCCGTCAGGTCCGAGGGCCGAAGGCAACATGAAGATGCTTTCGTGATTTAAGACGCTAAAACACTCGTCTGCATTTAAGAACGGGGTTTGAAGATGCTTTACTTTGTATGACATCTTCACTGCGTTTGACCTCGAGTTTCTGTCCCGACCAGGTGGAAAATGTGAATTTATACCTCAACAGCTACAAGAAGGATCAGCGTGAGATGTTGTGCAGACGCTTTCGGTGACCCTGTGACATTTTCTCCAGCATTTGGTTCAGATCTTCAAAGTGTCCAGAGGATGAAGATTGAAACGTCTCCACAGTAATTAGATGGACTGTAACCGTCTTGGTGTTTCCCTGATTCTTCTTTTGGTCATTTATGTCCACATAATTGTGATTTCATGACATTAACTTAACTTGAGCCTCAGCTGCTGCTCCTAACACATCTGCTGCTTCTGGCCCATTGCATTTGAAAGAAAAACAATATGCTAAAGTCAAGCTTCTGTTTTTCTTCTTCTATGTTTCCTGCAGACTCGAGGCCTCGTGGTGCATCGCTGCCTCTTTGAAGGTTTGTACGCTGTTACAAACAGAAACAGCTCTGCAGAACTATTCTGTTCACACAGTGTGAACAGTCTGAGGTCTGTCCACGATGAACTGTGGGAAACCAGACTGGAGAACAAATGGACATGTACGATCTGAGAGTCAGATCATTGATCAGGTGTCGTCCGCACACGTTTTCTTTTATTTGTGTTCAGGTCTCTGGCTGAGTTTTCTCAAACATTTGTGTTTGTATTCTGTGTTTTCTCCCCCAAACACGCCGTAAATCACTGAAGTCCAACAAAACACGTCAAACCAAAAGAGGTTTCTTTCCAACTGCATCACCGCATTAAACACAACATCAAAGTGAGACCTTTGGATCATGAAGAAAGGTTTGAATGCTGTTTTAGGTGTTACCTAAAAAAAACAGCTTCTTTTTCAAGTCATCTCAAAACCAACATTTCGTTTCTTTTCACGGCAGGAACCAACTGTGTCTGCTGGAGTTGGGAGTTGCGGTAGACTCAGAAATACGTGTTATTCTTACTGCAAATCTGTGTCAGGACCCTCAGAGTTTGATTTTACGATGGGCCGCCTTAAAGTTTACGATCGCGTGCTTTGATCTGTCGTTGGGACGCCCCGAAGACAAAATATATATGACAGCTCTCACATGTTCTCTTGTTGATTCACCCAATCTGATGCTCTTCAATTCTGACATCTGGGAGACTTACATGTGACTTTTTAAACTTCAGTGCAGCTTTTATATTTCTCTTTTTAAATTTATGACCACGTTTCAGAAAGAAAAGAGCAGAATTAGAGGAAAAACAACACAAAACAACCCTGAACACGACGTAAAAATAAAAGCAGTACATGAAGCTGTTGACTGGATCATAATGAGCCACAAGTGTATTCTGTTATGTAATAACTTTTCAAATCTTGTTTCAATTATTTCTGTTTATTTTAACAAGTTTATGCCTTTTATTTATGTTGTTTTTACATCATTATTTTCTCCAACTTCTTCTGAAGTTGTTCCAAATTGTAATTGTGAATAAAACTGCATACATACAGGACTTTATCTCCCTGAAGTGATGTGAACATTAGCTAACAGACTCCACATTCCCACTTATAATAGACATGCAAAGTAGATATTAACCGCTGCAATAAAAAGGAAAACGTGTGTACATCCAAAGCAGGACTTTCTGAAATTACTGTGTTTGTAATTAAAGGAGAGTAAAGGATCAGAGTCCTTTTCCCACCGCTAATAATACCTTGTTTTGTTTCTTTCTCTGTAAGTGACCAGATTTGCTCTTTTGTCTTTAAAGGTCTGGAGCTGAGTGGTGGGAGTGCAGCTCTGCAGAGTCTACAGCTTTAAACAGGCAAGATGTTCTCATTGTTCTTCATTGTTAAGTAAAGAAATGTGATAAATGTGAGGCGGGTTTGCATCAGTTATCTGCTTCACTTCTAAATGTCTCCAATCTTACAGGTGAAAATCATCTCCAATCATTTCTGCAGAACTCCAACGATGCATCACGAGTTCATGTTGTCTGCTGTGTTTAAACAAGAGATAGTTTGAGCCATAAAAAAAAAAGTTGCACATCCACTTACCGTGTTGCGCGAGCGCCCCTAATTGCACGAGCCACAGCAGCGCGATGCGTAAATATCCAGAGGACGACAGGCGCACCGAGACCGATGCGCAACAGACCATGGCTGCGGCTCCTGGTTAAACACATGCGGCAGGCTCGTCTCAGTCGCCGGGTCCCATCGAAAGTTTCGGAAACTGTATTTATCTCCCGGCTTCCTTGTTGGCAATTAGAGGAAAGTTGGCGCTGCGCTCGGCGCAGACTGACGCTCCTGTGCAGAGCGCGCGAGATGACAAAGAGAGGAGAAGAAGGAGGTGCTGTTCCTGTAGGTGGGTCCTCTCTGATCCCCGAAACATCACGTGGATACAAACCGATAAATCATCCGGACCGACCTTCAAACCTCTGCAGCGTCCATCGCGGTTCATTCGGAGATAAACACGTTGTCTTCCCATCAAAACAGTGTTTAGAGTCGCGGCTGGAAACCTTAAGACCCAGAACTGTTTGTGAAAGTGAGACAATTAAAAATAAATCAAATAAAACAGGAGATGAAAAACATCAGACTGAGAGTCGCCAGGCAGAACTTGTTCTGTTTGATGACATGTTTCTGCAATTCCTCCTCATCCGGAGCCAAATGAGCCCTTTAGGAAATAACCAGGATTTGTGCACACAAAAAAAGTTCCCCTAAACTGACAGCTGCACCATTTGTGCAGCAGACTGTACATGCAGCTGTATGTGCTCAGCGTGGAGCAGCTGGAGGAGGTGACGACCAGTCCGCCTTCACTTTGGACAGAGAGGAGAACATTACTAACAGAAACTGCCGTCCATTTGAAAGTCAGTTTTTATGTTTTGGGATTCATTTTGAAGTTATTTGTCTTATCCTTCTGCAATTGTTGTTGAATAGATACGACTGAATTCAGTCTAAAAATCTGTTGTCATAAAACACAGCAACTAAAACTTTGATCCTGAACAGTTTGGAGGTCAAACCCAAGTCATAAAGATGCCTCCATCTTTTCCTTCTGCCAAACACGAGCCGGTGAAAAGCCCCGCGTGGTCATCTTCTCTTCATGTGACTGTAAACAGTTTGTGACTGAGATGATTTCACTGCAGAGTAAATATCAGGTGCTGAAGGCCGTGGAGACTAAACGACATACCTTTCCACTAAATAAAAGACCTCGAGAGGAGCTGCAGGTGTTCTGCCTTCTCGTGGAGACCTCCGTGAGAACATCTCCGACCTGAGATAGGAGGTGTTTTCATCAACGCACCCTGGGAACGTCCAGATAAGAAACAGTTTGTGTGTTTGCTGTTTCTGAAATGTGTGTCGTCTTCCCCTGACCGAGAGGGTTTTCTGTGTGGTTCTGTCTCTACATATGAAGTGAGTGATGGCGACCTGTCACCTTGGAAACCCTCAGCCCCCCCCCCCCCCCCACACGACCATCTGAAAGGAAAGGCAGGTATGGCTGATAGATGTGAACAGTGTGTTCTAACAACTGTAAAAAAGAAGCAATGCCAGTTTCTGGAGGACTCTGGAGGCTGCTTGTAAAACTCATTTTGTTGGTGGGTGTCGCCACCTGCTGGCTGGACTGAGTCACTGCAGCCAGTCGACGCCTCTGAATCATTTTCTCTTGCAGCAGGTTTCAGACATTTAGAGCTCATCGTGTGTGATCAGGAGCTTTGAACTCCCCTTTCCCTCCTAAAACTAGAAGCTGATCTAAAGTCTTCTGAATTGTCAGAAAACCCTGAATTAGAAAAGTTTAGTAAATAAATAAAAAATATCCTCTTTCTCCCCTCTCATCCTCCAGCCGGGACCCCGAGTCCTTCCCTCATGGGCCTCCTCGTGCCCATGAGGGAAAAGAAGACTTTATCTGCCGCCTGCTTTGATGTTTGTACCCTGAGAAAAGGTGGGGAGGAGGGGGGAGGAAGGGGGAGGACAGCCCCGCCTCCAGAGCGCTTCCAGATGTCACACATCCTCTTTTACTGAGAACAAGGGAGGAACAGATAGGAGAAATTAGATAACTGGTCCAGTGGAAATGTTTTTCCATCTGGAGTTTGTGGTTCAATTGCAGATGGTCACTTTTTGAGGTTTAACTTTTCAAACGTTTTTTGTACTTAAATTGCACGAGCTGTTACAAGGCTGCTGAGGTGTGTGTGTGTTTTCTATAAAGGCAGTTCATTAACAAGCTTCACACGGTTTTAATTTGGGGGTTTTATTAGCCGATAAACACACAGACGTGATATATTTACTCTGCCACTGAGGCTGTGTGTGTGTGTTTAAATATTTAACGAGGTAACATGAGCACACTGTTGTTCAGGCTTCGATAATAAGATCAAATTACTTTTCCTTAAGATTTAAATGTACTCTTCTGTTAATCTCTCTTTATTTTATTTTTTTCTGTTATTACCACCTCTCCTTCTCTACATCCCTCTCCCTCTTTTATCCTCTTGAGTTTCTTGTTTTTATTCAATATTATTGAGCTTAATTATGTTTTGAATCTGATGAGTGACTGCAAATATCAATTGTGGTCCAACAGTACCCTCTGCAGGCCAGTGGTGGCATTGCAGCCCACACAGTTCATTTTGTGTTAGTTTTCGTTGCTGTTAGGGTTCAAAAGATAAACAATTTAAGTAATTACATTTTTCAAAAATATTTCTTAGAGTTTCTTGTTTCATATATATTTGATTTGGTAACATTGGAGTTAGGGAGTATGTTCAGGTCAGCCTCCCCCAGGTTGTTTTATATTACATTACAATATTCTTAGTGATACACTGAGCAGCATTTTACTGCTAGTTGCAGCTGAATAGTTCTATTCATTAGATGGTAAATATTTATCAACATGATTATTAAATGATAAAGTAATCATGATAATAGAGAAGCGAACTGTGATTTATGATTATATATGTAGTATATCACTGTCGGTGCATCTTCAGTGGTGAGATTAATGCTCTCTATTGTGATATGATGTGTCTTTTTTATTGATTCATATCCTCACAGGAAGTCCTCCATTCAGCTCAGGCTCTCATATTCGTGCAATATCTTTTTAAATGGAATTACTGAAGTGTTTTCATATGTTTTGACTGTGATGAAAGGAAGTTTCCCCTTTAATTGAGACACTGGAGACGTTTAGGCGGAGTCGCTCTGCTGCCTCACTATATGCCCGAATTTATGACTGAATACTCCCGGATATGAACAAAGTAAAAGCATAAAATAGCATAACAAACAACAGCATAACAATTATAGGGACACTTGAGAGGAGTTTGACACTCAATTTATTTGCATACACACGAAAAACAAATAAACAAAACACATGATCAGTTATGATTTCCTTTATCGAGCATCTGATTCATTGTTTGCTGCGTAGAAGCTCTAAAAGTGATGAAACGGCTCTCAATATAATTTCTCAGTTAAAAAAATGGTCATTTCTGTTTGACCTAAACTCCCTAGATATTCTGTTTATTACAATAAACGATCAAATCCGAGAATCTTCACCTTAGAAAACATGTAACCAGCTAAATTTTTGCATTTTGTCTTTCTGAAAGTATTTGATCAAACAATTTATCATCAAAATTGGTCAAAAGTGATCTTCTCTTGCTTTTTCTTTTTTTTACTTAAAATTGAGACTTGTTTTAAAACAGTAAATTGATGATATGATTTAAGAAGATAAGTTAATATATCGCTTTAGGGGGAAATCTGGCTTCAATTAGAAACTATTTCTATACAATATTGAGGTTTTAATTTGAAAGTTTAGACCGGAAGTTGTAACAGACGTCATGGCGGACTTGACGGTTGACGTCTCTGCGAGGACAGGTGGGACCTCCGGTTTGACGAGCTGCTGTTGTTCTCAATACAAAGAAAACCGAGCCGGGGAGGAAAAACCCACTTTAAATTCACACTAAAATACAGCTATGAACTCGTCACGGGAAATTTAAACCAAACCCACGAAAGAAAAGCAGGAATGAAGTCGGGTTTTGTGTGAAAAATGTCCGACCGAGGAGAGAATAATTCAACAAACTGCGCAGTCATCGTTTAGTGGGAGCGGTGACCTGAGCAGGTGAGGACATTCATTTCGTCCACCTTTCAATTCCGCATTTTTTATTGACGTCGAGGCCTTTAAAAAAAAAAAACACGTTTAAAGAGTTTAATTGCGGCTGGAGACGGAAAAACGGAAGAAGTGACATCACACACTTTCTGCCCGTGAAACCGGATTTTAAATGAGCGACGACGTTTTGGTTCATTTTGTTAAATTCCCCCCAAAAAAATGTATTTTACGACCAAAATAAACGGAGTCCAAGACTTCAACACATGACCATCACTGATAGACGGACGGGGTCCAAGTTGGGGTTCGAGGACCTCCGCCGGCCCGGGGAGGAGAACATCTGTCACAATATTTATTGATTATTATCGTTCAATTGTTAATCAGACCAGGTTTCCATGACAAAGTATTGTATTTAAACTTGTTAATTCTGGACTTTATCAACAAGAAGGCACCAGATAATATTTTAAAAACCAGTTTTAGGTTTGTGAAACATCAACTTAATGTTATTGAATTGTGTTTTGTTTATTTGTGTGTAATCTAAAATAATTTAATCTGGTTAATATTCCTTCATCATCCCTAAGTGAATGATTGTGTGCAGTTTAAAGCTCCCCAGGTGTTCCTCCAGAGACAGATGTATTTAAACTCTCATCGGCGGTTTGATTTGTGCCCGACTGAGAAGTATTGATGTTGGAAAGTCTCCTGAGTGATGAAACCTTTTGCAGTCAGAGAAAGAAACACCTCGCGGATTACGTTAAAGCGGTTTGTGTTTTCATTGTTTCCTCTGAAGGTTTGCTGCTTTTACCAGGAGACAGATAATCCACAAAAATATCTTCACGTCTTTCAGGGTTTTTTTGGGTTTTTTTTACTTGTTAAATTTGTGGTTTAGTTTATTTGAGGATATTTCAGACTCTTACATTAACTGTGTATTTTGACAGGAAACCAAACATGGTGTTGGATGACCGAGCAGACTGTTACGGGATAAATTCAGCATCGTTTGGTTATCGAACGCCCCTCGTGCCTCACCCTCGTATCCTTATCTTCCAGATATGGCAGCTGACGACAAGGTTGCCATCCTGACAGACGATGAGGAGGAGCAGAAGAGGAAGTACGTGCCGGCCGAGCCGTTCGACACGCTGTCGATGGCGCAGCAGGCGGGCGTCTCTGCGCCGCCGGTTCCCGCCTCGGACGACGCTTCGCCTGAGCGGCCGCCGACCTCGCGGCCCGACTCCATCGACTGCTGCGAGAGGCTGTGCCTCCGCATCAACAGCCAACTCCTCATCTCCAAAGTCTTCTACTTCTTCTTCTACGCCGCCTACGGCTCGCTGCACCCTCTGCTGGCCCTGTACTACAAGCAGCTCGGCATGTCGGCCAGCCGCAGCGGGCTGCTGGTCGGCATCCGCTACTTCATTGAGTTCTGCAGCGCCCCCTTCTGGGGCGTAGTGGCCGACCGCTTCAAGAAAGGGAAGGTCCTCCTGCTGTTTTCTGTTCTGTGCTGGTTGGTGTTTAATTGCGGCATCGGCTTTGTCAAACCAGCTGATATGAAATGTGAAGAAAAGGGTGCTTCTCTCACAACAACGGTGCCGCCCGTGATCACGACTCTTCCTCCTGGTAATGACACATTTTCGGGCAACTTCACGAACCACACCGGAAGTCGCCGGAGCGTCCCGGACCTCCCCGGGCTTCCTGACGTCCCGCACTCCTCCTTCACCGTGCTCCACAGGCGGGAACGAAGCGCAGACGCCAACACAACATCGGTTCCCTTCACGTTAGCCAACACCACCCAGCTCTCGCAAAACACCACCGTACAGACCTCCACCACGAGCACCACCTCTCCTGCTCCAACCCCCCAGAAGGAGTACCAGATCATCTACAACCAGGACCAGGTGGAGAAGATCTTCCTGCTCATCCTGCTCGTCATCATCGTGGGCGAGTTTTTCAGCGCCCCCGCCGTCACCATCGTGGACACCGTCACCCTTCAGTACCTCGGTAAAGCCCGCGACCGCTACGGCCTGCAGAGGATGTGGGGCTCTCTGGGTTGGGGTCTGGCCATGCTGCTGGTGGGCATTTGGATCGACCACACACGCATCCCCGTCCAGAACGACGTCGTCAGCTGCGTCCGGCCCGACTTTCACCTGCACAACTACTCGATCGCCTTCATCGTCTTTGGAGTGCTGATGGGCGTGGCGTTCGTCGTGGCCACTCAGTTTTACTTTGAAAAAGCCTTCGACTACCAGCAGGAGATCCCTGAGGTGGTGGAGGAGCCCGCGGGCCCTCGGACGTTACCCGAGTCCAGCTCTTCAGGCCGGTCGCCCGTGAGCCCCGACGCCGCCCAGGAGTTCCACTACAGCGACCTCCTGAAGCTGCTGTGCAGCGTGCGCTACAGCTCCGTCCTCTTCGTCGCCTGGTTCATGGGCTTCGGCTACGGCTTCGTCTTCACCTTCCTGTACTGGCACCTGGAGGACCTGGAGGGGACGACCACGCTGTTCGGGGTCTGCTCCGTGCTGAGCCACATCTCGGAGCTCGCTGCTTATTTCACCAGCCACAAGTTCATCGAGCTGGTGGGACATGTCAGGTGAGACACTGACAGCAAACACTCAACACGCAGCGCAATGATTTCCAGTTTTATGTCTTCAGCCGTATCTGCATCAAAATATAAGAGAATCACGGGCTCCATATGGGAGATGCTTGTTTTGTTCATTGTTTGTAAATGCGATAGTTAATGAGCAACTATTAAAATCCTTGAAACTTTCGGACAAATTTATTAGAAATCTGTTAAAAAGTTAAGATGTTCCTTTTCTCCTTTCATTATAGACGGGGGAAGAAAACGTTTCCTGTTTTAAGCCATTTAGATCCGAGGAAACACCTCGACTCTCCAATTTAAATCGAGATTTCCTCTTTTCTTGCAGCCTTATCGGAGCCTTAGAGAGTGCAGCCCGACGATAAACTACTTACAGTTTGCATTCATCCCGTCAGGAGATTGTGTCAACAGTGGAGCCAGTTCACTGTGCAGCAGCCTCAGAGACTTGCTGTGTTCGGTGTCAGAGCAGTGACCAGCGAGACAATGGCGTCATTGACGCTCGGGGCATCTGTCGGACTGAATTGGAGGCCGGACCTCGCAGGCAGCGGGGACATTCGAGAGCGAGGTGTTAGATTTCAGGCTGCGGCTCTGAACCTGCGTCCGTCCTGCGTATAAAACACGCGGTGTTGAATCTAAGAGTCAACTGGAGGTGAAGTTAAAGGGAAATGTTTTGTTTTTTTAACAGGATAGCAACAAAATTGCTTCCTAAATACAGCTGCTCTGCTGACTGATATTTATTTGCCTCAAATGAACACATATTTGAAAGCCGGCGTGGCAGCATTTAGAGAGCGTCTCTGGGCATTATTCATATAATCAGGACCGGGAGTAAAGAAAAATGACTGAAATGTAAAACGCCACATACGTCCTGTCCCTCTCCACAGAGTGCTGTACATCGGCCTGGCCTGCAACACGGCTCGTTACCTGTACATCTCCTACCTGCAGAACGCCTGGATCGTCCTGCCCATGGAGGTCCTTCAAGGTAACCACTTCTTTGTCTGTCAGGGAGGTGTGGGACTCTAGGACCCCGGGGACATTACAGGAACTGACAGTGTTTGTCAAACAGGACGCTTATCAGGCGGCCTTTTTCCTCCTGCTGCCCGGTTCACTCACAGCAGCGAAGCAGGATCTGCTGGTTCGTGGGAGGCGGCCAGAGCTGAAGCTCAAACAGGAGGAGGCTGTAAATGAACACCAGGAACTCTGACTTAATAAACATCAGGATGCATGTTAGCCACAAGAGAAAAGAGGGCCGTGTAACATCTTAATTAATCAGCTGAGAAAACATATAACAAAGAAACTCCTCATGAGTGCAGAACTTTCTTCATGATCTCGCGTTTTAAAGTTTCTTCAGTGTCACAGTGAGTTAGTGAAAACTGTCTGAACATCCATGATGCACTGCAAACAGTAGCCAGCATTATACTTCCTGTCTACATTCTCCAAATGAGGCGTTCACTCTGATGACACATCGTTTGCTTGCTTTGCATTCACAGATGAGAAACCTCTGTGTTTTACCGAGGCGGGAAAACTCCAGACAAACAAGGAGAAACTTACTTTGAAAATCACAAAAGAAGAAACAATTTAAATCTATTTAAGTTACTTTCTAAGAGATTATTGGAAGTCTTATCTGGTTTGTATGATGCATAAACTACCTTTGTGTGCGAGTGGAATAAATCCAACCCCCGGATGCTGAAATGATCCGATTCTGAACTTTGAATGTTGTGAATATTTGCAGGAGAATGCGGTCAATCCCACATGATCGATATCATGAACACAGATCTGTGATTTGTCTGGACCTTAAAGTATCTCACCAAAACAGGACGTCACTTGCAGCATTTAAATACACAATAGTGGGACGTAAAATCAAACTGAAGTAGATTGAAATGTGAAACAAACGTGAAATATGAATTTAAAGAAAAGTAGTGTTTGTGTATATGTGGGGTGGTTTGTTTGAGACATCTGCCCTGAGAAAACGCCAACGCCTCGCAGAACAAACACATGGAAACTAGTTCAGAGCTTCAGCTTCACGTTCACTGCCTGATATGAATGTGAAGCTGAGCGAGAAGTCTAAAAGTAAGTGTGGTCGTGTGAAACGTCAGACAGGAAGTTGAGCTGCGGTGAATATGAAAGTGTAAAATATACATCTGTCAGTTTGTTTTCGATTTTGCTTATTGATGTTGGTCACTGCAATAATCTGATCAAATGAAAGATATAAGAATTGAAAAATATTCATGAGAGTTTACAGATGCAGTTCTACTTCCTGTGTGTCCTCCAGGTGTGACCCACGCCTCAGTTTGGGCAGCTTGCATCTCCTTCCTGAGCGCCGCGGTGCCACCGGCTCTGAGGACGTCAGCGCAGGGCATCCTGCAGGGCCTGCACCTCGGGTTGGGCCGCGGCTGCGGGGCCATGGTGGGAGGAGTGTTCGTCAATTATTTCGGTACGACACAACAGAGCAGAAATCTTAATGAAGTGCACTGGCTAATGTCAAAATGCTGTTCGGACGCCCGAAGAAGAAGCCACGACAACTTTTTAAATACTTTACAGGTGCTGCCGCGACATTCAGAGGAATCGGCATGGCCTCCCTCGTCATCCTCCTCATCTTCTCCTTCATCCAGTGTCTGAGTGGAGGGCCTGAAGGGAAAGGTGGGAAAAGTTTTTACTTCCTGCATCCAAACATAAAATTCATTTGGAAAAAAGAAGCACAAGACATGACTCATTTCCTTTTTTGTGTTTGTTTATTTTTAGAATATTCATTGAGCTTAAAATGAGTTCATAACAAAATGTGAATTGCATCCAAAAACATTCAGTTTAATTAACCAGAAATATTATTAAAGATACCATTAGGAAGTTTTAATATAAAACAAAGCCTATTACCAAATAAAATATGAAGCACAAATAATGATGATTAATGTGTTTATTTTTGCATGTCTGTCTGGACGAGTGTTCATTTTGTTTCCTCTTTTATTGCTAACGGCAAGATTAGAAAACAGATTCAGTCACACTGATGTCCCGCTGTGACATGGTAAATGTAAAAACACTCTTTAGAGTCCTCTTTCTAAACCTGAATTCTGTCCTGTGATCTCTCAGAGGACAAAATGCTGGCGGAGAACATCCCCGTCCCCTCCAGCCCGGTTCCCATCGCCACCATCGACCTGGTGCAGAGCCAGAACGGCGTCGGCAGCCCGACTCAGGCTCGCCAGGCCGCCGCTCTGCCCGTCAGGAAGACCAAACACCAGGAGGACCAGGAGGACGTGACCCGGCCGGCCTGGGTGCTCTCCGGCGCCCCGTGGGTCACCATCGCCTTCGCCGTGGTCCAGATCAGAGAGATGATGAGCGTGGCGAAGAGCGGCGGCTCGCCGCCAGAGACTCGACCGCTGCAGGTGAACACGAGCGCAGTTCAACGCGTGTTCAGTATATCGTTCAAAAAACTAGCGGCCAAACATTTGACACACAATAAAAATAAAACAAACATATTCAAATCGAATTAAAAAAACAAAACATAAATAATTAAATCCACACTGGAAGCTTATTAAACAGAGATGCAATAATAGTTCCTGGTGGTCCTTTGTAGATGTTTGACTCAAGGTGGGGATAATAAACAGTAACTGTACACTGAAATACTTCATATTGTTATTGCAAAAAAAGATTATGATTTGTTTAGAGGTCTGTTAATAACAACAAATGATGATAATGAACAATTTTTTACAGATGTGATTGTAGTTAGAAAATAAATAAGGAGCAAGAGATGACCAGAGGTTAACAGGAAGAGTTTGAAGTTGCAGTTCACCCATTTAAACTTGATCTGACTCACTCATAATAACTCAATAAAAACACGTGACACGATGTTTCAGGTTTTAAGCTGATTCATGTTTGCACTCATTGGAAATTCACGCATGCTAATGTCGTCATGTGATAATAGCACGGTGTTTCCATGTGTTGTGTCCCTGCGATGAAAATGTTTCTTCTTCCTGGTTTAACTCTCACTAATCTGTCACTTCCTTCTCTAACTGGCTGCCCACACACACACTGAAGAAAGGTGAGATGCTATGGAGTCCAAAGGTTGATGGAAAACTACCGTGTGTGTTTGTTTGTCATGTGGGTGGTCCAGAGTTTCTTCCTTGTGTATTGATGCATGTAGTGACTCATCCGTGTGTGTGTGTGTGTGTGTGTGTGTGTGTGTGCGTGTGCATGCATGTCTGTGTGTGTGTGTTTCTGAACCTCCCACACCTGACCCCTGATGTCATGTGAAGTGCATGTATGAGTTCCTCCCTGGTGATGTCACCACTTCTGGACCGACTATCACTTTGATTGATTTAGTATTTGGATAGTGTTTGCAGGCTGGCGGCGAGATCGGCTGCTCATTGAGGGATATTTCACTCCGGCAGATGAAGTTACTCAAGTCTGTTTCGCTCCGAAGAATTTGTCTTAATTTGCACTTTTCTCTACTTGTGTTCTTGTGAAACATCACAGCACAAGTTATGGATAGAGAGCGGGAGAGGTAGGTAGGTAGACAAGACAGACAGACAGACAGACAGACATGTTATCATTAACATCATTGTATAGATGTATTTGTCGGCTAGCAGCAGCTCTAGCAGGTTTTTCCAGCTAGCTCTTTGTTGTTAATAATTAGACTTAATTCAATAAAAGACCGCTCTGAATGTTCCTCCATTACGGTCCCTGCTTCTTAACATCTGATGCAACTGCACAACTGTCGGCCGATCAACCACCGCTGTTTGTTCCTCTTGTTGCTAGGTACCTAATGAGCGGGCGTCAGCTGAGTACGAGGCGGTGACGACGTTACACAAAACTCCGGGTGATGACGGCACAGACCAACCCACACAGCTAGACACCACCCACCCAGCACCCACAGACTCCAGCAAAGACCAAACGCACCTCACCTCAGACCGAGGAGGGCCGCAAGAAAACCCAGTCTTCACAACATAAAACACACACTGACTCCATATTTACACACTGAGTGTTTTTTATTTCTGCAAAATGATCTATGTGAAAAAGTAAGTCTCAATTTGAGTGTTAAAATCTGCTGTTTATACACATTATTTATTTAGATTATTGTTTAAATTCGTCTGTATGTTGTCTCAAAATCAGTCAATAATGTCCAAAAAAATATCTTTTGACTCTGGAAACAAGTGTAACTCCACAGAGTTGTTTTTATGGTTTGAACTCAGACAAAACTTATTTTAATGAATGATTTTCGCAGCAGGGAAACTGAATTAAACCGGAGGTGACTTTGGTTGTGTTTGCTCCTCCCAGAAGTGAGCAAATCCAACGCACCTCGGATCTCTGCACTACATTAACTGCCGGTTGAGTGTGAAGGAAATTCCTTCAAATATAAATGTGCCTCTTGATAAGTTATTTAACTTAATTTACCTAAAAGGGAAGAAAAGTGAGGAAATGTGACAGAACGTTGTTTTAACTCAGCAGTTTGATTCCTCGATAACAGACACAGCATTTAAAAGAAGTGATAAACAGCTTTAACAAAAAAAAAAACTAGCACATTGAACTCTGTTTTATTCATGCTTGCATGCAAATTGTCATGTTTTAGACATTTTTCATGCGCTGTAATACAACGGTTCCCAACCTCTGGATTAACATTGAAAATTGCTGTATAGAGCTAAATACTGAGCGTTAACAGATAACCTTTGATGCACAGTAGAAAATGATTTTGTATGGTTTTGTTGTCGGGGGAGTCTGACTGTTGGGAACTGTTGTAATACTTTACAATAACATTATTTTACATATCAGGATAAATTTTGCACGTTTCCGGTGCAGTTACAAACAATTGCACCATTAAAAAGACTCGTCACTTCTTTTAAAGAAGAGTCTGATTTTTGAAAACTCACTGCTGACTGAACAAGTTTGTATGAGAGCACTCTGAAGGAGCTGTGATGAAGAAGTGCCTCTTAATTATCAGTATGTTGTAACTTCCTATGATGGGATGTCAAGCAAGGACCCCTTTATTGTAATACACTTAGTCGTCTTTCAGCGCAGCCTGATTCCAATATTTTTATACCGAAACTGCCAACAGCTGACGCACACGCTGCTTCCTGTCTTTGATTTTAATGCCAAACAATTCCCAGTATTGACTGTTTTGGAGTCGTCCACGTAGGAAAGCCTTAAGGAAGAAATTCTGTTTACTGTAATGGGGCACGGGTGGTTAAAGGATGTCCCGAAAAAAGATGGAGATGTCAGTTTTTCGCTCTGCTTTCTGTCTCTGATGGACCCTGAAGTCCAGTATCAGCCTTTTAATACAGTTCTGATGCAATTTAATGTCTACCGTTTCCTTTATTGCAATATTTATCTGTAATAGATTTGGGTTTTTTTTCAGGTCGTCTTTAATTCTTCAAAACGAAATTGAATACATCTTCAATTTTGAATTTAAAAAGTTAGATGATAATAGTTGACAAAACCTCAAGATCCACTCCAGCTGTTCTGGCGCTTCCAATCACACGTGATCTTCCCCAGCCAGTTAGGCTGTTTGCAAGTTCTGTAATAAAATGGAGCTGGGCATCTGGATTTCCCGAGGAAGCTCATGTGATGAGATTGAGAGCGCCAGTAGTTTTCTAGTTTTATATTGTTACATATTCAAATAACAAAGAGCAGCAAAAACGTATGTAGTTTAACAGCATTCAGAAATGCTATTAATCCATCAGTAATGTTAATTAAACTGTTGAGTAGCAATACCATTGTGTAGAAATGATCTTTTAATTTCGTACATTCAAGATTTTACTGAAGTAAATGCATCAAAATATACTCAAAGTACCAAAAAGTCAAGTTCAAAATCCAGAATGAACCATTTCAAATAATGTACAGCTAATTTTAACTCATTTATGTGTCTGTAATTAAATAATATTGAATCTAACACGAATGGAAGTTGTCATTAAAACGTCTGTGCACTCAGCCACTTGATGGCAGTAGCGCTGCGTGAGAGTCGGTGGATTTCAATGGCCTCAGAGTCTCCTCTATACGTGTGTGGAGGGTTATTGAGGTCGTGGTGCGCCTGCTACTGATGGGTGTGTGTGGGAGGACAGTAATAGGCTTCCTCAAAAACTAGACGATGTGCTGTCGTAAAAAAAAAAAAATCAAAACCGTCTTGGCACACTCGGCCTGTCTGATATCCGTGGAGAAATTTCATCAGCTCCTGTGCTGTTGATGCTGTTGTTGTTGTTGTTGTTGTTGTTGTCTTACGTGGTCCTTAATAATGAACAGTATAATAGTGGTGTTTTTCTTCAAAGGTGTCATGACCACGAGCTGCCGAACAATGCAACGCATCTGAATCTAAGTGACGCGGAGGGTCGAGGCGAGACGGGCTTTTATTCTCTGACATGTCTCTGAAAATTGCAGGGAATTACTGCAGCGCTGACCCACAAACGTTTCCAATTACTGGAACAAAGACAGCTGTACGTGTTACTCATGTCAGCGTCTTGCTTGTGGACACTTTGGCAGGACAGTCAGTTGATGATTTGCCTGAATCTGTGACTTTTCTTTTTTTTGACCTGATAAAAAATGCAAATAATTGCACCACTTTTGAATTTCTTTCCTCAGAAACAATGTCAGAAATATGTAATACTTTAAAATAACTGTTAGCACCTAATTTTCAGGCCTTCACGCCTGAAAAGAAAGGACGCTGGGGTCATTTTCCACCAACTCAGCTTCAGAGCATCCTGTTATTTTCTCTTAACTTGCTTCTTTTCTCCTGTGGTTTTGTTTCCTTTGAGCACAACAACGAATGTTAGCAGAGTTTTAGATTCTCATTGTCAATATCTCACAGATGGCACAATCACGTTGTCTGGCTTCACCCAGAGCTCATTTTCCTAATTGTACCCAATTACCATCCACATTAAAAAGCATGAATATTATGCTAATCAGTCTCTCATGGTCAACCGCTGCCCAGATACAACCTGGAGCTATTTTTAGCCTCTTTCCCTTCCCGGGCCGTGATAGAGAGGCGAGCCAGACGCCCTGAGGAGGAACTGTTGAGTCAAGATGATGACGGCTCCTGGTGTCCTCCTAGATTGTCCCCAAGGATCAGGGACAGAAACCTGGTCCTGATAATGCAGTTTGCAATCTGGTTTTCAGCATCTTTTCCACCACAGCACGTTCTCCAGATACCCGGCTGTAGCTTTGATCAAAGTTCATTCCCCCAAAAAAGGTGCAAGGAAAGATACAAATGGTTCAAACTGCTACAGCTTTGAATTTGAAGTCAGCGCTGCATAAATAAAATGGTTTAATAGCCCTTAAACATGTAATAAGTTAGAGAACACATTATCAGGGATGCCTCAGACTGCCGTCGTGTTTTGTTTTGACAGTTTGTGTCTCTGTGTTGGACGAGGCACCGAAACCTGCAGAGTCACTGGAGACCACCGAACTAAATGACTAAAGTGTGACGTGTAACTGAGCAGACAACAGAGCAGGTCGTGGTCTACAGATGAGCCGCTCCAGACGACCCCGTTTAGACATCCTGCAGGATCACCTGAGTCAGATCTGAGTCGGACCTCAGACCACTGAAAGTCAAGTTATTGGCAGGATGCTGCACACTAAATATCACGTGGCTGCATGCATGTTTTTGGCATTGAGAATATTTGTGGCTATTTTAGGACACGTGCTGATTTTAGTACAACACACCAAAAAAAAAATCCTGCATGTATTTCCCATGTGGTGATATATTTTTGTGCAGGTTATGTAGTTTTTTTTTTTTTTATCACAAGTGCCATTAAGAACAAGAAACTCTCTGTTCTGTTTGGGTTTCTGCTCCATAGAAAATCAACCATCAGGAACAGGTGTAGCTGAGGAGTTACGGTCCAAACAATAACCACATCTTTTTGCCTGAAGGTTAACATTTAAAATGTGTACATTTTCTGGCATGTTAGCGCAGGCGGTCACCTTTCAGTTCAGGTGGACCGACCCGGCTGGTAAAACACTGTCTCGAATCTCTCCCTTTAAAACCCATTATGTGGCATTTACCGCCAGCAGTTACAGTAATGTTAACAGTATCTGTGTGCAGAGCAGGATGAGCGCTGCAGTGTGACCCGGGTGCAGCAGACTAAGATATATATGAGCAGACAGCTGTCATGGTCAGTCTGGCTTCACCCCAGTGGCTGTGTTCGTACAACCTCGCCTCCATCTACACAGGAAAGTGAGGACGCTGCAGTGTTACCTGTTCCCCCACACAACACGCCCCTGCTCACGTTTCATTGGATCTAATTCTGAATTCATGATCCTTATTTGAATAACTGATGTTCAGTGATGTTTTTTTTCATTGCAGGGAGGGTTTGGCTGACAGCCACGGTCCACATTCACACGGTTCATCACACTCGTGACTGCAGTCACTCACTGGACCAAGCGGTGGGTAAGTTTTTGGATCAGCGCCACATTATTGAGTAACTGAAGATGTTTATTAGTCAGTCGCCCTGCCCAAAAATCTTCCCGATAATCCAGGCAATCACGCGAGCATGTTGATGACTAACTCTGTGACCTGCTTAGCTTTATGTTATTCAGTTTTGTTAAATTTCAGTTCAAATACACCAGACTTGTATGTATAACCTCATACCATATGCTTCTTGGGCTTTTGAAAATGTCAAGACTGTTGTTAAAATAATTGTTTCCTCCGTCTCATAACCAGCACCAGATAATAAGCTCCTTAAATACCTCAAATTACCTTTCTGTTTTCCAAACCTTTAATCCGGGCGTTGCTCAGAGACCCGCCCCAGGTCCCCCGGTGGTTTTAATCTGAGGAACCTTAAAGGGTTCCTTTGGGGCCTTTTATATTCCAGTGTGCAGGCATGGTAATGTATTTTAAAATATCTTAAGCACATTACAAGCATGCCACACACCATTCTGTTAGTATAATCACATTTGGAAATGACATGCATCATTATCAAGGGAGGAAATTAACATTTTCATCCACCGGTCACAATAGTTGGTGCCTTCCAAATTTTGCCAGAGCCTTTCACTGTTTCACCAGCCAAATATCATTTTGTAAAAGCAAAAGAGTCTCAGCAAGAAGGGAGGTTACCGACATTTAGCTGCAGGCTGCTGGTGGTTTTCTACCTTTAACAGATTAGTGTTAGCAGACCGTGTTCTTTCTTTTCCATTTTATATTGATTACCGTCAACTGATCCGGAGAAAAGCCTGAGAAAAAGGCTGAGAGTCATGTTTGATAGATTTTTGTCTGGGCTTCCTCGTGTCGTGTACTGTATGTACACCCTGATGATGTGGATTAGAGAGCAGACATAGTGCTTATAATGGACATCCATTATTAATCATTAAAAATCAATGAGAGCCGGCTGGCTGCGAGCTGCAGTGCAGTTCTTCAGTGTGGTTAATGATGGATTATGATGATAATTACCATGAGATGAGAAAGCAGTCGATAAAGAGCTACAGAGGGAAGTGTCACTTCTGGACTCATTACGACAAAACCTTGTTATTGCAGATGCATCAACTTCTGTGGCCTTCAATAGACGATGTTGTTAAACAGAGGAGATTAACTGCGATCTCATGTGGAGTCAGTTTCTTAGCAAACATTTAAAGAATAACTCTGGTTTGTTGTAAAGTGGCTGCAGCTCCATGTTTGTCCTGTCAGACTTTACTGGAGGTGTGACGCCATGTTCCCGATTCTTAGCAGAGGTATTTTAATGAATAAACTTTTATAATATCAGCTACAAAAACAACTTCCCAAAAAACAGCATTTATTATTCTTTATTGTACCTGACCAGTCACTGAGCAACGGGAAATGAATCAGGTGACGTAGCTTGCCACATTCTTTGTTTCATGAAACCAAAGAATGAAACCTCATTATGCAACTGCATGACCTACCTCTGACCACAAACTCACAAAATAACTCACATTTTTGATCGTTAATTGAGGACAATGTCGAACTAGTTTGCTCAATTAAAACTCAGCAAATGCGGTCAATGTGTGCACCATTACCTGTTTCTTTTTTCACTGTACATCCCACATGTAAATATGTTTGTTCCAATCAAATCTAGAGGAACGAGTGAATACATTTTGTGAGATTAGTTTTGACATTCATATGATTTTTTTTTTAAATAGTTTGTTTAAACTTGGTTGCTCAAGAAAAAACGAGACAAGAAATAGAAATAACAGTGGATATGGCATCCATCTTGCTGACTTGGTCCCTGTTGATGCATTTTGAGCATCTCAGCTGACCTCAGGGATGAAAAAACAGCTGAAATTCAGCTTTCGTAGAAGACCTTCCTGTGTTGTTTTTGGGAAACACTTTATTTTATAGCAGCTGGTTTCTTGGAGAAGCAAATGAAGGTAAGAAAAACCCTGTTTAATCTGCTCAGTCATTCAACAGCAGCTGAAACCACTTTCTGGAGACCGTTTACGACTTTAAACATTCACCGCATCACAAATACCTGTTTCCCTGTATACATAAAGACAAGAGATGAACATCTGGAAAGTGATGAGAAACAATTCACTCTGTAGGTAAAGATCTTCACTTTGACTCACTTTCTAGTCATTTTGCATGTTTACATGCAGATTTCCAGCCCAAAAGTTTCCAAAACTCCCTCGATGTGTAAAAGTCATCATCAGGCCCACAAAACCTGCAGCTGCGTCTTTTCTTCTTCTCAGCGGCTGATGAACAGCTCTGACACGTATTATAAAGTGTTAAAGATGCGCGCTTCTTAGTTGTGACCTTTCCCCCTCTCCAGGCAAACACCTCCACACTGAACCCACAGCAGCCCACCCCCACCACACACACACACACACACACACACACACACACACACACACACACACACACACACACACACACACACACACACACACACACACACACACACACACACACACATCCCGCCCACTTCAAAGGAGACAGATTTGCGTGACAGCAAAGTTGCAGCACACACTTTATCTTCTCTGCCACAGTTGTCGCATGGCAGTAATTCACGGAAACTGCTCTGGTGTGCTGTGACCTCTGACCTTTGACCTCCATTTGGTATTACTTTTTGAGACTGCCCTTAAAATTGGCAGATTATAATTTAGTTGAATTGCAGATGTTGTCTGTAGTGCAGGTCAATGAAAAACATTTGTCTGTGCTTCAATCTGTTTTTTAACGCTGCCTGGTGACAAAAAGTCATTCAGCCCTTTAATCTTACTTCAAAGCAGAAGAGAGGAGAATCCACGAGAGACACAATCACGATGCCAACCAGGTTCTGTGTTTTTGAAGAATCAGTGACTCACGCTGGACTTGTAGGATTGTATTTCGAGTCTGTTTGGTACCTGAAACATCACGCCGCCTCCTCCAATGCAGCTCCTTGAGGTGCTTTATCACAGGGCTGATTTTTGTCTGAGGACCTGATAATGCTGTGGAAAATAAAAATAGCGACATGACAGCGCGCCGCTAAGTGGAATAATTTACCAATTTTTCATTTTACCAATATGAGCATGCTTCAAAAAGTTGAAAAACAATCGAGTTATTTTTATAGCAGCTTTGAACAATTTAAGTAACATATAGAAATACAATGATAGCTTAAAATGAATAGCATGAAATTTAAAAGTTAAATAAAACATTAAATTAAAGAATATGTAAAAGGCAGAAGCAATGTAGTCGTTTTTATACACTTCAACGCTGATTATTTATAGTTTTGTGATAATAGTATAAATAAGCAGCACTTTTTGTATCTTAATCTATGATTCTGTCAAACTTTTACTTCATTGTGACAAAAATGAAATCGGGAGAAATTTGACAGCTTAATGAAACAGACTGGCAGCCTGCAGGTCGGGTGAATCAGTGGTCCTGGATGTGAGCTGCATCATTGGTACATTTTATTAATGACCAAGTTCAAACAAGTCGAGTTAAAGTCGTGGTTTAGTTTCTGTTTCCACTAAAGTCGAGGTACGACAGATGCCAGTGAGTCCCATGAACCCACATTTTTTTACCTTTACACACTTTACACTGATAATACTTTAATACTTTAATACTATATGCACTATAGTTGTATATTGTGAAGTATTGTTGCAGTGACTCTGAGCACTTCTGCTGCTGCTGCTCAAGCAGGACAACAGGGGGACTTTTTGTCCAGACTGGGATCAATCGCTCCATAGATGACGCCTACCCAGCCAGGCCTCTCTGTGGGCGGCTGGTAGCCCAGCAGGCCGGCCCGGTCCGGCCCCGCCTGGGCCCTCCTCCGGCCCCCGCAGCCCTGCAGGGCCGGCACGGCAGGAGAGCTGCACTTTACATCTGAAAGCTTTCAGCTGACACTCCAGTGAACTAAAGTCACTGAAGGACAGTGCAGAGCTACTTCCTGCCGAAGGAGGGATCTTTAACAACCAATGGGGTGTCAGTGAGAGAGAGAGAGGCAGTTTGATTTGATGAAAGGGGACTGTTCGAAAATTCAAAATGTAGTTTTAATGGTGTTAGAAAAAAAAGATGGTTTCAGGAGAATAAACAACGAGTTCATCCACCACAAAAAAAAACGTGTCCACTACTTATTAATTCATATAGAGATGCATTATTATTTATCTAAAGCAATGGAAATATGACATCACGCTATCACCTTTAGCGATAGTTGGACCAGATATTTGTGGGTCGTGGGACACCCTGACGTCTGTCCATCCTGACCGCGCATCACAAGCTGGTAAAGTATGTTTCCCTGACCTGAACCAGCTCTTTCAGAGAGAAGGAGAGATTTTTAAAACGTTGGCACGGAGCGTAGTCCGGGTTTTACAGAATATATTGATGCACTTGTCTGGCGATAAGTTTGACAGTCAAATAGTCTACGGACATCACTCCAAGGAGGCAGGATTGTCCCAGTGTTTCATGTCTTTATGTCTCTGCATTAATATCCAGCTTTTTTTTTTGTTGGTAATTTGTCTTCTCTGAAACATCATGAGACCTGTAAACTCTCCACGATAGAGGAGACCGTTCCTGTAGTTTTAGGTCACCTCTGATTGATGTAAAACAGTCCAAGCATCAGTTTTTGGATTCCCCAGTCAGTTTTTGGGCAGCTCTGTGCAGGCAGTCGTCTCTGCGGATGATATCTGATATTTAATTAAAGGCAGATAAATCTTTATTTCCTCTGCGGATTCGGCCCCGTTGTCTCGGCACTGTCTTATCAGTGTGTACATTAGTTGTCAGCGCATCTCTGCATGAATGTCACCAAGACAAATCCCTGTGCATTCATTGTGCTCAGCGATTAAAGTGATGCTGGTTGTGATGTGCTGCAGGGACGTGGGCAGGGTGATGTGGGTACTTGTGCGTGAGGAGCCCTAAGTTGCAGAGGTTTTTTTCTAATTGAGTCAGGGACTTATGCTGGCAAGGTAGGCGTGTGAGTGGGGGGGAGACTAATCCCAAGCTGCTGTTGTTTTTCGTGCCTGCTGGCTCGAGATCAAAAACTTAACAGCAATAATCATGCAAAATGTGTGGCTCCACTTCAAAGCCTGCCTCAACTTTGCTCACACCCTTGTAGCTCGCATTGTTTCATCATTTCTACCAGTTCTTCTTCTCTCCCTCCTCTCCTACAGGGGATTTTTTCCCCCTTTGGTGTTCATCTTTTGTCACCCCGCGAGTTTTGAAGGCGATCTGATAGGCAGTCCTGACCTTTCTTCAGCAGCCCAAAATTAATACACTTAACAGATTAATCACATCTCCAGATAAGCTCGCAGCTGCAGTGTTTTGTCACCCACAGACACACTGCAGAGTGAAGGCCGCTGGTTTCTCTCTGACTGCAGTGTGTGGTCGTTGCAGAGGGAGGCTCAGCCTCCGCCTGGAGATAGCAGACATGTCAGACGTCAGCAGCACTCTCAGGGTGAAGATGCCGTGGGCGGCGAGGGTCGCTGAGGCCCCTACGTGGCCAAAATGGGCAAATCCCCTCCACGTCAGCCCACGGCCTGTCAGCAGGGAGCCGCAGATCTTCCCACTGAAAATGTACAGGTGCAACGCAAAGCATTTTAAGACCAGTAAAAACTCCACCGCACTCATTTCTGAAAGCAACACTTTCCTTCCACACGAAATGATCCAGATTTGTTTTTGAAGTGAACTTTTGAACTTTTAAAGCAGATCAACATTTCAACAGGGTGCTGGTCCTTCTTACCTTTTTGCACCAAATTTGGAATTTTGCTGCTTTTGGATCTGGCAGATGTGATCATTTGCATTTAGAGGGAGTTCACTCTCTATATCCACCAGCATGTTGTTGTGTTGCATATTATGATGCACATTTTGCTTATCCTCTATTTCTGACTGAAATTTCAAAGGTACACAATGTGAGACGAAGATGAGGTTATATTGTTCTCTTTAAGTACACCGCCAGAAGAGACCTGAAGAAAGTTTTGTTATCGTACAAGTTTTATCGTATCTTTTAAGTATAAAATCATATTTTTTTTGTGTCAGTTTAAGTGTCAGGTATATTGCATGTTTAAAAAAGAATTGTTCTTAAAAGCCCAACATGGAAAATCGACATGCGTTTCATCAACGTTGTTTCATTTAAACCCCCCAACTACCGTGAGACTACCGTGTGTGTGTGTGTGTGTGTGTGTGTGTGTGTGTGTGCGTGTGTGTGTGTGTGTGAAATGTGCTTTTGCAGCACTTTAACCTTTCAGCTGCCGTAGAGTCTTTTTAACCACCAAGGCCACTTTAGAGGAGGATGAGTCATTTTAAAAATGACGTTGAATGCGTCAGATTGTGACAACGTGACATTCATAATATTTAATTAACTTTGATATTAAAGTTGCAGATTTGCAAGTTTAAACAACCAGTTTCTCGCAATGTCTCGTATCCCCACTGTGACATGCGTCATCAAATTTTTTGCTTCTGCTTGCCGTGGCGTGTCCTGTGAGATAAAAGGTCAAAGGAGACTGAAGAAATAAGTGAGGAACTCGTTGAACACAAACAATTTCAACGATAATCTTGTTTTTGTCCGTCCAAATGTTCCCGCACTTCAGCGTCATTCATTCCCTGGAAAATATTACATTTTGCAGTTGTTATGTTGACGGAAATTTTAAAGCCGATCCACTGAGTTACCGTGTGTTTGTATTCGCCTTTTATTTTCCCTCACCCATCAGTAGTGTGTCAAAGAAAGAGGCCAAAAAGAATCAAACGGGATGATTGAAAGGTTCGATCAGGGATTCATCGACTGCCAAATTGGATTTTAAAACGGGGCCACAATCAGAAGCAAAAAAATAAGAAGAAAAACACTTTCTCAAATTGGAATGTAAAAGAAATCCTCGTTGTTGTTGTGAAATCTTAACGTATCCTTTCCAGCACTTTGGCGTGACACGTTTTCAGAGTGTTTTTTCACGCTGGTGATTTCAACTTAAAGTCGTAGTGGATGCAAGCGAAGGCAGCAGATTTCCATGCTGGCACATTTGCAGGCGGCCGAGCCCTTATAGCTGTTTGTGCAGTCCACACTCTGCAGTCAAGTTTCACACACATAAACACACTGCAGGAACACTGCAGTCTCTATCTGTATGTCACATAACCTCCGCCTACACACACGACGCCCACACACATCCTTGCCCAAAACGCCCACACCAGTGTAATGTGTGCAAAGACACACACACACACACACACACACACACACACACACACACACACACACACACACACACACACACGCACACACATCGCCCCTATACACACTCCCCACCCACGCAGGCACACACGTGTTCAGTCAGACATAAGCCGCTCATACCATCCCACACTTTCTCAACAGACACAAAGTAAGACTGCTAACCGGGGAGCCTGAGCAAACACACCGGCATCAGCCCTGCACACACACACACACACACACACACACACACACACACACACACACACACACACACACACACACACACACACACACACACACACACACACACACACAAGCACAAGCTGTGGCCTCACTGCATCGTAGAGTACGTTCTGCTTTTCCAGAACCTGGTCTCCTGCTTTTACTACTTCTCTGACCAGATTCTTTGATTTTACACAAAAAAAATTCCTCCCAGTGAAGTCACATTCACGCCCGTCTAAAATGTGTCTGCCACCCAAAAATGGCAGCACAACACTGGGTGGAGACGACAATAGGAGGCACCAAACTCCAGACGAGACGAGCGTTTGTTTTTTTCTTTTTTGATTAAATTTCTTTAACTTCTGCTTTTGGCATCACAGTCATCCTGTAACCCACATTGCCTCCAAATGAAAAGGGACACTCCATGACAGGCACTACCACCGCCTGGAGACTGAATCATGCCGCTCTGTTGTTCCTCCTTTTTTTTTTTCCTTTCCTCCAAAAGAGGAACTTGGATGAAAAGAGCTGCTTTTTTAGAGCGCAAAGTGTTGAGGATGTGGGTTGGTGGGAAGGGGAGGGGAAGAGACGGAGGGGAGGGAGAAGGGGAGCAGAGCAGCGTGGGCGCTCTGACAGGGCGAGGGGCTGACAGGCCCAGGCGTGGGCGTGTCATTGAAATGTGTTTCTACTCCAGGGGGGAGAAGAAGACGAAGACGAAGAAGAAGAAGAAGAAGAAGAAGAAGAAGGGAAAAAAGTTGCAGGGAATAAGAAAAGGAGAAGAAAAAGAGGGAAAGAGGCAAGCCGCTGCAGAAATTAAACGAGCAGGCGTCTCGTGAAAAGTGAAATATGAAGAGAGGCTCCCTGCCAAATGAGATACATCCACTGTTTGGAGGCTTGGAAGGGGAGGGGAGGGCACAAAAAAATAGAAAAGTGACGCCTACTCTTTGGGAATGATTGACAGGACGACATGAAAGCAGATTGCTGCTGTCATGTGGAGACCTTCTAACTCTCGCTCTCGGGGGTTTTAATGTTTTTAGGACTAAATTGGAGGATGAGTCGAGTTTTTTGGTTTGTGGAAAGCTTTCAAAACCTGATCAGATGAGTTGAATAAAGGTCGGGATATGTCGGAGCGATTGTGGGAGATACAAGGATTTCCACTGAGTGAAGTAACTCTCTATTTAGTCTCAAGAAAGAAGAGAGTTTTTATTTTTCTGTACTGATAATGGCTCTATGTCTGTGTATTTCTGCCCAATTATTGCAACGTAAAAACAGTAAATATACGGCGATCAGGAATATGACGGGCTACAATCAGTCCTGGATCTCCACAGCAACACCGGCCCCCAAAATATCAAACACTGCCATTGAAAATGACCCCCGGAAAATTAGGAGAATTCAAATTTGTGCTTTTGAGTCCAACTCTCTCCTGCCCAGTCATCTTCCGACAGACTTCAGCCTTATTGACCAATAGGAGATTGGTATCGATCTTTTCATCTGACTCCGAGCCACAAAGCAAATCATTTTCCAAAATGTCAAACTATTTTTGAGAGTGAAGAGAGCTTTAAGTTAGTTTGAGGACAAAATCGTCATGGTGTTGAATGTAATTCTAGATGATGTGGTTTCCATCAGATAAACCTTTGTGCACAGAAGAACCGAGAGGAGAGTCAAGAAGCAGAGCAGCTGTATGAAATTAGGTAAAGTGGGAAACTGGGACTTGTGGGAACAAGCAGCCTGGGTGTCACCCTACCTCAGTGTGGGTGGACATCCTATTTCCTGCTGCTGTTTTAATTTGTTCTTGTTGTTGAGCACAGTATATATATATATATGTGTGTGTGTGTGTGCGTGTGTGTGTAGGTGAGAGGGAGGGGGAGTGTGAGGAGAGTGAAGTGGGTGAGGAGGGAGGTCAAAACAGAAAGACATGAAGCTGATATTCTCCTCATCTCCTCTTCGTTTCAGAGTTTGATTTGATCCCCATCTGCTCGGAGGTTGATCCATGGGATCACTGCTAGAAGGTCATATCTGCATAATTACACACACACACACACACACACACACACACACACACACACACACACACACACACACACACACACACACACACACACACACACACACACACACACACAGCCAGACGTGGATTTAGAGACTGAAGGTGGGCGGACTGGAATCCTACCTGCCTACCTGCTGCATGTGTGCGTTTGGAAAACACATCATGAATGCTGAGCATGAAAGTTCACTCGCAGTGTGACGAAACAGTCCAAGTCCGGCTTCTTTTAGTAGCTTTTGCCAGAGCTTTCAGTCGCATGACATGGCCTTCACAAACAGATGGATTTCATCAACCCAACACATTTTCAACAAAAGCACATTTAAACGTCTTTGGACCAAACTACATGTTCTGTCAACTTAGTGGCAAAATGTCGTTAATTTTCACGATAATATTCATTTAAACTTTGTGGATTACAAAGTGCTTTACAAAGAAAAAATAAAATAAAACAAACCCGCAGCAGCATTAAAAAAAAGGTTCCGTGGTGACTTGTAATGCCATAATACAACAAAAAACGCTTTATTTTGAAATTTCAGAGGTTACTTTACATTTTCCTAACAGCGTAATATTCCTGTAGGATTTTAAATTCCAGCATAATCTGCAGTTTTGCTTTGATATTTGTTTTAGTTTCCTTCTGAAATTAATTAGAGGATCTGAAAAGCAAGCAGTCCCAACCCAACCAGCCCCCCACACAGACACACACACACACACACACACACACACACACACACACACACACACACACACACACACACACACACACACACACACACACACACACACACACACACACACACACGTACACTCTACAAATACTAGTTTTCTAATCATTTGGGCTTTTGAAGACACATAAAAGGAGCTGCAGCGAGTGTAAATTGTACTTCTTTGTGTTTTATTGTATTTTTTCTGCTGCGTTCAGGGCGTGATGGTGGTGGAGGTGGGAGGGCAGGGTTTTTTGGGAGGTGGGGGGTTGACTGAAGCCGCTCTGATTTTTGTCCCCGGGGTGTTACGCTGGTGGCGGCTGGCCTAATTCCCCAAAATAACTCATTGATGGGGAATCAGGCAGAGTCAAAGCGATGGTGTGGAGATTTGATTGGCGCTGCTGGCTGAGCGCTGAGGGCGTCGCTCTGCAGTCTGTCAGGAGAGCAGCGTCTACAGACTCTCTGCTCGCCTCTTTGGGCTTCGTCTTCCACGCCGATGTTAAAGTCTCACCCAGCAGCGAGGCTCAGTTCGCTCTCTGCTGCTCTGTGGGGTTTAATCCTGCAGGAGGCTGCAGGAGGTGCGTTTGATTTGCTCCTCGCAGTATCAGGAATATTTTTCAGTTCCTCTCTGTGCTCTGTGTTTGATGACACCATGACCTCTGACCTTTGACCTACTTATTGGTGGTAAAGTTGGAGGCTCCTCTGCTGTGTTGGTGTAGCCTGCTGGACTTACGACTAGTACTGTCAGTACTAGTATCAGTGGCAGTGAAAGCAGTAATATACAGTAAATAAATGCATGTCTTGATATTTGTATAAAACCTATAGTACTAATAGTAGTCTCTGTACTAGCAGTACTTCTTTCTTTTGTAATAAAATCAGGAGGAAAAGAAGCAGTGATATTAGTACTACAAGTAGAAGCAGCTGTATTAGTTATTTAGTAGGAAGTACTCGTAAAAGTAACATCACTAGAAGTAATAGTTGAATCAGCTGCAGTAGCAGACTTGCAGTACTTGTGTATTAGAAGTATGTTTTGGTACTCACATCAGACCTAATTACCGCAGTAGTAGCAGTAAAATTGGGACTAATAGTAGCTGTAGTACTCGTACTACTAAGTACCTGCAGTAATAGAAGCAGTTATATCAGTAGAAGTAGCTGTAGTAGTTCCATGCAAGTACTAGCAGTTGTACTCGTGGTAATAGTATTCATTAATAGAATTATCATTCTTAGCAGTACTAGTAACAGTACTAGTAACAGTACTAGTAACAGTACTAGTAGCAGTAGTAGTCGTAGTAGTGGTGCTCTTGGTACCTGTGTAATGCCTAACTGTTGTAGTATAACTACTTGTAGAAGTATGAGGTAAAGAAAGGGGGTAGTACAAGTAGTAGTACCAGTAACACTGTGCTGGTAGTAGCGATAGCAGCAGTAACATTAGTAATTAAAACATTAGTATTAAAATGCTGACCAATGCTTGTTGAGCCATTTGTGTTAGTAGCAGTACAAGTACAAGTAGTTGTTAAAGTACTAGTAGTAACAGTAGTGGTGTTAGCAGCAGTGGCAGTACAAATACTATTAGTAGAACTCGCAGAAGTAGTGTTTTATATACTTTGTGTATTGTACATGTGAATGTAATTATTTCACAATTTCCTGCCTAAATGTGTTTTCATCAGTTCAGTCACTGAAGGAGTTTAAATGGAGGGAAATTCAAAACAATGTCATTATTATTATTATTATTATTATTATTACTATTAGGGACGAGCTCTCTGTCTGCTGGGAAACTTTCACAGTCATACACACACACACACACACACACACACACACACACACACACACACACACACACACACACACACACACACACACACACACACACACACACACTGCTCAGAGGACTTCCTGCTCCCCACCTGTGTTGGAGACCATTTGCATGGTGTCTCACTTCAGATTCTCAAATCTGAATGAAACATTTGCATACAGGAATCTTTCGTTGACGTGTGGTGCTCAACTTTCGAGACTCACATGTGACAAGAACTGCGTGTTCAGAGATGATTAACTTACCGCTGTCATTCTCATAGCGTGACGCCTTTGAAACACGCGTGACGCGTGCAGATTTCCTCTTGTTACACAGGCAGCCTAAACAGGGAACCCTAAAAGAGTCTGAAGCACAGCTGGACTTTTTCTACGAGCTTCTCAAAGAGGAAGAAAACTTCCAGTTTAACATTTTTAAATGTGATGTTTGTTTGTGCCACACAGCAGCTCGTGTGTTTTTCTCCAAATCTGATCTGTTTAGAAGATTCCTCAAAATATTTGAGGCACATTTACATATGATGCCAAGCATTACACGGTGCATAAAGAAAGCTAGATAGAATATATATATGAAATCTATTGATCAAAGTATTTTATATCCCTACAATATATAGACAACATATACATGCGATTTATAAACAGAAAATATATGAATATTAATATTTAAAGTCATACTTTACATTATTACAGTCTACATGTGTGTACGAATATTGACATTTTACATTTAATACATTCAGATATTTGATTCTGATGCTGTAAATGTGTATTTATATATATATATATATATATATATATATATATAAAACATACATTATATGCATGCACGTAACTTCTTTACATGACAGAATATACATCGTACATATAACACTTATATTCATAGACACATTTGACATGTAAAACAAGTGTAATATAGAGAAATTGTGCCAATGTACTAATTCTATTTCACATAATTATAAGAACATAAAATATAGAGCGAAACCGGAGCCGTTGAAAGCTGATGCAGCGCGAGGTGATCAGTTTTAATATCGACTATTAGTTCTGACAATATTTACTGCTGAGGATGAAATAACATCCAGAACAATCATGTAGTTTGAGATCATGAAGTGTGCAAACTGCTGCGTCTCTCTGTCTCTCTGTGGGTGTTGAACCTGCCTGTGTTTGGTATTCCGTGCAGAAAGCCTCCCACGCCCCGTGTGTCCGCCCACGCGCGGATTTGCGTCACGCAGGGAGCAGCGTGGGCGAGAGAGAGAGAGAGAGAGAGAGAGAGAGAGAGAGAGAGAGAGAGAGAGAGAGAGAGAGAGAGAGAGAGAGAGAGAGGCTCTGTGGCAACCGCGCGGAATATCCCACTTTCCTCTGCTGCCAGCATGAAGCTGCACGCGGTTAGTTCACGGCAGACAGGAAGTGATGACAAAATAAAAGCATCGTTTCGACACGGTTTGAAAACCAGTTTGAGCGAGCAGGTACACAGCAGATCAAAATGAACAGGAACATTTATATTGATGTGTCAGAATAAAAAAGTACAAGAGAAATAAAAGTAATTCATCTGTAAAGGTTTGCATTAACCCGAACACTATTGCAGGCGTAAGAAGTAGTATCTGGTTACAGATACAAAACCTTCATCTTTCCTGAAAGGTTTTGGACATGTAATTAGCTGATTTGTGCACAGTTTTTCCTCTGTTAAAGATAATAATACTAGCAGCAAAGCACAATAAATAAATAAGATAGTAGAACAATGTGAATGTTGTACTTGCATTAGATGCAAAAAAAAAATCAAGGACTTCATCGAACATAGAGTAGATTAAAGGCTATGGTAAAGATGAAAAGTAAAAGATTCTAATTCTAACATATTTGCACTTCACTTTTCACTCAATAACTTCTCTATTTTATGTTGCTTTTACAACTGTGCCACGGCATTTTTATATCCCTTTCTTTTCTTAAGATAATGTATTAAAGTCAGATGTTTTACTGGCCTAGACAATGTAAAGACGTTCAAACACCTCGTACCCTCTTAGCTGCACCAGTAAAATGCTGCGTCCATGTTATTGCTGCCATAATAATATTCCTATAATAAGATATAGCCGTCTGAATGGGTGCATTACGCTCAAATAAATTCTTCAGTACTGAGGTATTTTACTTCCATAAAGTATCTGAATATTTCTCTCTCCGCTGCTGAACTTCAGGAAGCCTATATTTTTGTCATTCATCAGTCATTGGATCCAAAGTTACAAACCAAACCAAACCAAAACAAAAAGGCATTGGGGAAGTACATTAGCTGCAGTAATTAAAATATATCGTTACAAAATAATACTTTCACAGCTTAAAAATATGTTGTTCATTTTGTGTGTACTTTGCTGATATAATCACTTGCACACACACACACACACACACACACACACACACACACACACACACACACACACACACACACACACACACACACACACACACACACACTGTTGATCCAACCTTTATTTCCAGCTTGCGCTACAGTTCGGCTTTTATTTTGTTAAAGTCGGCGGAAGTTGTCTGTGCACTACTGCGTTTGGTTTGACTAGTGAACTGCAGGGGAGTGGATTGACGCTGGGAGAGGACTCAAACACTCACACACACTCACACACACACACACACACACTCACACACACTCATGATACTCGCACACACACGCAACACACACTTGGATGAAAAAGGCGCACCAAAAGACGCACAAAGGTCAGCGGCGTTTTACTGACACTCTGCTCGGTTTTCCCTTTTCTCTCCTCGGCAGGCGAAAGAAAAAGTTTCCGCGAAGAGAGGAGAGGAGTGTCGCTCGGCTTCAGCAAGCAAAGACAAGCAGGCGCTCTTTGGCGTCTCCTGGAAATTATTTTTCAGTTTCTTCTTTGAAATTAGATTTGTCATTTTACGCGCCCCTCTCTTTCTGTGGGATCTCTTCCCTGTGCGCCAGTTGACACCCAGGGTTTGTGTTCATAAAGAAGAAGGAGCAAGAGAAGAAGAGGAACTGGACCAGGGCGGACCAAAGGGGGCCAGAAACTCACCAGGTAGGCACAATGGATTTAATCGTGCATGTGACCTGCTGCTGCCGCTGCTGTTGTTCTCAACTTGATCATATTTTGTAAAGAATATTGTAGGAAATGCTTGAAAATATCATTGGACGTGATGATAAGTCTGCATGTCCGCGCTAAAACTCCGTGAATAAATATTATAGCGAGAAAGAAATGACTGTAAAATAGTTTCTGCACATTATACAGAGACTTCAAGTCTTCATTAGAACACTATAGATGTATTACAAGAGATCAACATACATTAAAGGAATATTATATGGCATTTGGCATATATATCTAGATATAGAGATAGATATATATCATACCACAAAAGTCATTGTAAACTCACTATTGTGCACCAGTCACAGCCTTAGCATACTATAGGAAAACTGTAAGAGATGGAAATGCATTAAGGCATTATTATCTACAGCTTGAGTCTTCCTGTGCAGGACAAATGGTTGTCATGTGAATATAATAGGAGTTGAAACGTCACAAACTCACTACAGAGCCATGGACACGTTACTACAGGAATATTAGAGGAATTTCCCATTTTGAATGCTCTGCCATCTCTTCTATGTTACTGTCAGCTGTGCTGTCGGCTCATTTGTGCTAGTTTTAGCTGCTACAAACACATTTTTAATAGCAGCCACTCAGTAATTGCTCTAAATACGAGGTTAAACTGTTTTCAAGGACTAAAGTCACATCACACACACACACTCATGTTTGAACACAGTGCTCCCAGTGATGATTACAACATCGTTGAGAAACTGGGAAATTCCTACTGAATCACAGTGAAATCAAATCATTTCTCATTTGACTGGGGGAGCGCTGCTGCGTGGCACTTCACCTGGAAAACCACTCAGCAGCCTTCAGCTGTGAGTGTGTGTGGTCTACGTGTGCCACCGGTACCACTGTGCCAGCGCACACACCTGACTTCTTCAGGTGAAAAGACAAACTCGCTAAACTTGCTCTGTGAAGCAGGACCTCAATTGGAGGCTGCCAATCACAGCCGCTGATTACACACACATACACACACACACGTCTGTTGTGATAAAACTAGTGCGAGATAGCTGTTAGTGATCAGTCTGGGAGTGTTTGTGCAGATGGATGATGAACTAACGCGCTAACAACAAGCTCCACTGAAGCTGTTTTCTATTTGTAGAAACACAATGTGGTGCTTTTAAAGCTGCAGCTTCCACGAGTGTTTTAATCTACAGACAGGAGGTTGAACTGGGAGGTGGATGGTCAGTTTACCTGCTGCATGCTCACGAGTCAACGATCACACAGCAGCTGAATATATATATTAAATCAGCTCACAGCAGCTGTGAAGTGAAACAGCTGGAAAAGCCAGAACCAGAATATTTAACATTTTCTGCAAAAAATTATGAATGAATCATGAATAGTTGCAGCTATAATTCTATTTAAATGGAATCAGTTAAATGCCCCCAACTCACTACTGAATCTGGTGATCTTGCAGGGTGACACTATATAATTGGGCTGGAGTTTGTTTACTGGATCGTCCTTGTCGTGACCAGAGGGGCGATTTTTGCAACTTTACTAAATCAACAGTTCAACAGTCCGTCATCTTTACACAGCGATCAGAACAGACTTCAGGCTCAGACAATGATCAAATCCATCTTCTGCTGAGGAGACATGTCCAAAAGCATTGTTCCTGAAGACTCTTAGAAACAATTGACTTGTGACTCCTAAACCGATGGAGGAGGAGGAGGAGGAGGAGGAGGAGGAGAGCGCCTTAAGAAGCTCCACCAGCCTACATGCTTATCATGAATGTTCTTTGTTCAGTGAGGCTTCACGTAAAATGAAAATCAGAAAATACAACCGAACTTCTTCTTCATGATATATTTTCATGTTCTGCACCTTCTCTTTTCTGTCTGGTGCTCATTTTGTTTGCAACGTAATGCTTTAATAAAGCATACAGAAATAATGACAACACATGAGCTGCACACATCTCATTTTACTGCGGCTTCAGTCATAGTTTACTTTCTTAAACTTCAACCCAGGAACATGAATTGTAAAAGCCTGGATGTGTTTGCTGCACATGAAACTGGCTTGTCACACCAAACAGAAATGTTTTGTGATCAGCTGGTAACACACTTAAAGATGCAAAGTTCATTTAAAGTGGATTCTTCTGTTTGTTGAACAGAAAGCAGAATTTGAACTCATTTTTCACACCACTTCAAACCGCTTCTTTAACTTTCTGTCTGACAGAGTTGGAACCACTTTCGCCTTCAGACGATGTCAAACACTTCTTACAAATTTGCTTCAGCTTTCTCAGGCCTCAGAGTCAGAATCTATGTGGTAGTGCACGCACAGACATACCCCTCTTATTTTGAAAATCACCTGACGAGCTGCGGAGCTGTTTTGTAGACTTGTAGACCATTTCCCTTCGATATAAAGATGACACAGATGATTTGGACCTTTCTGCCTGAAAGGACTAGAAAGTTTTTGCTTGTTTTTTTAGTTTAATGTTGAAGCATCATGATGCTGCTGTGGCACCGGAGGAACTCGCTCTCATGCATGACTTTACTTTCACACAGCAACTCTGCTTCATCACTACTTCCTTTTTCCAGCTCTCTGCTGTCTGTCCTGCTGGGTAGACATGATGTCGATGGAAACGCTCATGTTTTTCAATGCTGCCGTCCTACATTTAATCCATACTTTAACGTATCATATAAACTGAACAGAAGCTGGATGTGATGTTGTACCAGTGTTTCAATGGGCTGTAATTACCTGCAGTTACACACATATCCTCCCACGGTTTCAAGAAAGTATCTTTCGGTTTCAGAAACTCTGTTTTTATTTTGTCTTCCAGTGTTAATGAATTGGAGTGATTTCTACAATGTGACGTAGAACCTGAAAAGAAATGGATGGATTAAAATAAGAGACGAAGAAGAGGATAAATTTAGCGAGCTGCCATCTTTACTCGAGTCTAGACATGTTGATAGGTTTGCTGAGTGACACTGCTATTATTCAGTTGTTCATTTACTCCATTAGTAAAGACATGGATGGCACTTTTTTCTTCTTTTTTTTTTTTTAAGAATTGTACTTTTGCAAGTTTAAGTTCAGCAGCTTGACAGAGTGGATCGAACGGCAGCTTTGAGGCAGCAGAGAAGCTGAAAAGTTGGACAGTGTTTGTTGATGGAAGGGATCGGGAACATGACGTGGATCAACTACTAAAACCTCCTGTGGTTTTTTTTTAATGCTAACGAAGGAGTCCTTGAGTAGAAAGTCATTAATCTTGTGGTTTGTACAGTTACAGAGGCGGGTCTGAAGGTGACCTTGTCGGAAACAAACCCACCTTAATGGTCTTTGACTTGGCCTTGATATTCTGTAGGTGACGATTTCAGTCAGTTTGATTTAGGCAGCTTTCGTCTTTTTCATTTTCACGACTCGGGGTGAGTCGACGCCTGCCTGGCTCCCTGGGCTGAGGCTCTCTGGGCCTATTCTGGGCGAGGCGAACCCACCACCTACACATCCTGCAGGGGTGGAGAGAGGCATGTGGTCCTCCCAGCAACCCGGGCCTGCTGACTGCCACTCCTCTGTTAGCTCGGCCTCCGCAGGGCCTCACATGCACATAGGAAGAGTCAAAAACAAGCCTGTTTCTGAGCTCTTCTGGTGCTTTCTGTCCGTTTAAAGGTGGCAAGTGACACAGATTTGATCGTGTCTGTGCTTTGTGACGGTTGAGGTTGGAGGCAGAGTGAATAACGGCAACGCTTTCGAAGATAAACGTGACGGGCAACAAACAGCCAAACAGACCAACCAGGAGAAGTTTGTTTACAGAGATGTGCACAGGTGGAATCTCATGCTGATAGACTCACATTTAGATCGAAACCAGCAAATTAAAAATACCAGTGTTTTATCACCATGTGCATTCAAGCAGAATGTGACATTAAAGTAGATCGATGCTCCACCGGCACAAAAATGCCTGAATTAGCTCTTTTAAAGGCAGCTCTGTAGTTTTTACCTGCACATTCCTGCCCTGGTTTTTATTCCACACATGAACGTTTTCACGTTCACACACCTGAATAGGTGAGGATTACCAAGCCGGGACAAAGCACGACACATTCATGCTGAAAATGATTGGCACTCGCGGCATTCTCGAAGGAAAATTTTCACACACCTGTCGATGCCTGATAACCTGAAATCCTGAACCTGCCAGGGATAAAACATCCAGTCCAAATCAAATTCATGTACACGTTTCATAGAAATGTGGTTTACAGCCGCGGTTACATGAAGCCGCCAATGAAAAGAGCAGAGAAAGAAGTTTTGATTTGAAATGTGCATATTTAGACATTTAAAGGTTCCATTCAGGGTCCTTTTTGGAGGTATTTTTTTAGCATCTTCGTCTTCCTCAGTTGATGAAGACTGCCTGGAAACTTGAGTGATGATTCTGAGTTGAGATTTTTTTCCGTCTCCGAGGTCAAGAACACTCGATAGCTGTTAAATAACTACGCAGGCAGAGAGAAAGCTGATTCCAGGTGTTCACACTTTGTTGAGATCAGTGTGACACAAAAAGACAAACACTATCAGCTCTAATCTACAGAGGAATTCAGATGTGATGAGTTAACTTCCTGTGTGCGTCTCTGGTCCTTTGCCTCTGACTTTTCCATGAAGGGCCGCTTGGTTTTTCTCACCATTTGGAGCTCAGCAGGAGTTCAGGCGCCGCAGTCGGCCAGTGACTTATCTGACATTTCTACATCGGAAGTGGAAAGACCCGTGTCTTTAAAGGGGATGGTGCCTTGTTGGTTTCTAGTTGTTCATTTGATTAAAGGACTAGAAGACCCAGAAGCTCGTTAACGTGTTGTTCCTCCTCTCTCAGGTATGGCGGCGGTGTTGCCGAGAACCCTGGGTGAGCTGCAGCTCTACAGGATCCTGCAGCGGGCCAACCTTCTCTACTACTACGAGGCCTTCATCCAGCAGGGCGGCGATGACGTGCAGCAGCTGTGCGAGGCCGGAGAGGAGGAGTTCCTGGAGATCATGGCCCTCGTCGGCATGGCCAGCAAGCCGCTGCACGTGCGCCGCCTGCAGAAGGCGCTGCGCGACTGGGTCACCAACCCGGCCATCTTCAACCAGCCGCTCACCTCGCTGCCCGTCTGCAGCATCCCGGTCTACAAGCTGCCCGAGGGCTCGCCCACGCTGCTCAGCACTCAGGACCGCTCCAACACCGCCAGCGTCAAGATGCCCAAAGCTGTCGCCGCGGCCTGCTCCGACCCGGGAAAGCTGGAGGTGGCGAGGGACAAAGTGTCGGCCGGGTCGCCTCTGCAAGGCAGCAGCGAGGCTCGGTTCTGGTCGGGCCACAGCAACGACAGCGAGCACAGCCTGTCGCCGTCAGACCTGGGCTCCCCGTCCTCACCCAGGGACGCATTAGAGGCTTTGGATGCCACAGCTATACAGTCTGTCCTGGAGTGTGTGGACAGGATGCAACCGGGACTCCCTAAGACAGACCTGGCTGAGGTCAAAGAGCAGCTCAAGAACAACAAGAAACTGGCAAAGATGATCGGACACATCTTTGAAATGAGCGACGATGACCCGCGGAGGGAGGAGGAGATCCGGAAGTACAGCGCCATCTACGGACGCTTCGACTCCAAGAGGAGGGACGGCAAACATCTGACGCTCCATGAGGTGGATAAAGACGCATCTCTCTGAATCTGTCCTCAGGGATCCGTGACGTCGATATTTTGTGTAATCTGTCTCTTTTGTGTGTAATCTGTAGCTGACGGTGAACGAGGCGGCGGCTCAGCTCTGTATGAGGGACATGGCTCTGCTGACACGTAGAGACGAGCTGTTTGGACTCGCCCGGCAGATTTCCAGAGAGGTCACCTACAAATACACCTACCGCACCAGCAAGTAAGAGCCAACCTGCACCACTCACAACCACTTTTCTCTTAACATGGAAATCATCATGTCTGCGGGGGAAGTAAGAACTTTAGACCGAGTATCTGACCACATATGAGCGCCTGTGCGAGTCATACATAGGTTATGTTTTCCTCAGCAGCATTAAAACTGGATGTGAGCCGTTAAAAAGGAAGTGATGACATTCACAATGTCGTTTCTCTGCAGGTCTCGCTGTGGCGACAGAGACGAGCCGTCCCCTAAAAGGATTAAAACAGAGGTGAGGTCGGCAGCCAGGTTACAGATGTGGATTGATTTTTGTGGCTTTGCATCAGTATTTCTGTCTTGATGCAACTTTTTGTCTGTTTCCCCAAAGATCATGAGTCTATAGCTGAAATGATCTGGCTAATATTTTGATTTGCAAGATATTTTTAAAGCAAAAATGACAAGCAATGTGAAAATTTGCTGCTTTGCTTTGTCCTAACTGACTGCACTTGGAGTATTTTGGGTACTTGAACAGTTGTTTGCATGGAGAAAAAAAAAAAAAAAAAAAATTCACTTTTTAATGACTTCTTAAACTTTGGGAAATTTTGTTAAACATTTTCACTTGTTAATTGGAAGAAATAATCACTTCACTGAGAAAATAAAAACCAAATTACCTGATAATGATAATTAACATATCAATGCAAAAATGATGATCCTCATTTAAAGATCAACAAGTGTTGGACTGCTTCTCTTTTGGTTGCTCGTACTGGTGTCGAAGGCCCTCATTGGTTAATTCCTGATATTTCAAACATAAAGCTCTGGCAGATGGAGCTCCTCTGAGAGCAGTTATCAGAAACACAGAGGACAGAGCAGCAGCAGCCTTGAACAGAGTACAAAGCGATCTCTCAGCGTTCCTCTCCTGACACACTTGGCTGAGAGCGGCCTTTGAATGGCTCCTCTCAGCGTGGAAAACCGATGATCGAAAACATGTGGCGGCTGCAAACTCTGCCGGGATTCGAACCGACACCTGCTCACAAAAAGCACTCTGAGCTCCTGAAAGGGGGAATTCCTGCACCGGTTTATGTCAGCCTGCTGCTCTGCAGAAACAGAAAAGAAAGCAAAGAAAGGAAATAGTCATCGTCTGTCAATGTTTGCCAATAATAACAGCAATAACCATAAGAATATTTGCTTTTTTTTTTATGTCAGAATAGTAGTGGCACTGTTTTTTGAATGAATAACCTTAATTTCTGTAATACCCGCACAAAATAGTATTTACCAATGCTTTTAATTTGGATAGAAAATGAAAGAAAACACTTTTGATTATTTATATTGTTGTTTTGGTGCGTAAATAAATAAATGTAAAATTATTTAGAATATAACAACAAAGTTCAAATTAATGTAAATTGTCAAACAGGTCAAAATTGGCAAAGTAAGTGCAAAACTGATAGAGTCAACATTAATTACAGCAAATAAAGTATTAAAATTAAACATTTTATTAATTCAACCTTCAGAAAACAAATAAATTCATTTGAACTGTTTGACCATATTTTCTAATGACTTTAATGTTGTTTCTTTCAAAGCCTTCTCAACAATATCCATATTTTTTTTAGACTGTCTATAATAAGTTTGAATGCTAACAAATATCAGAACACATGATGAACAACATCCAGTTTGATTTGTGTAGCTGCAGAAATAAACTCCTCTCAGGACCTTTGACCTCCCAGAAACGGCACAGGAGACGTGTCCTTGGTCTCTGCTGCTCTGCTTGAAATCATATCAAGGAAAACATTAAATGGTCCTTAAAATGTTTTATAAAAAAACAAAAACAATACTGTGTACAGACAAAAAAAGACACGTTCGTCTGTTTCCGACTCTTTCAGGAGAACTTCTTCGACATCCAGGAGGCGCTGCAGGCCATCCAGATGAGGCAGGAGATGCTGAGGGAGCAGCTGGCATGCGCCAAGTCGAAAGGAGAAGAAACCGTCGGACGAAACCTGCAGGTGAGCAGACGAGGACAAAAGGATTTGATTTTTGTGATGGAAATCGTGGAGATGAGGTGAAGGAGGCAGAGGAGGCAACGCAGTGATGTTTATTGGCAGCAGCTCGGTGGTGTGGCCGGTACTAAACCTCTCACAAGGATAAGAACGTGTCTTTGACTGAACAATGTGACCACAATCAACACTTATCATGGACAGTTAGTTCCTGAGGCCGGGCGTCCTCTATGGGAGCTTTACTCCTCATTCAGGGAATCAGAGGAGTCTCATAGTATGTCAGGCCGAAACAATAGAGTTTCCTTGACAATTTAGATTTTCAGAACATCAACAGAGAGCGTTTTATTCTTTTAAACGTTTCACTTTCTGAAGTCCAGTCCAACATACCGGGTCCAACAAACTTCGCTGAAATTCCATCTGTTTTAAGAAAAGGCAGCATACGTGTTTAACAGAAATGATTTCATTGTGGTTGACAGGAAGGGACATTTCCAGAGCTTTCAAACACCCCTCATGGACTTCATGAGCACATAAAGTTTCTTTTTCCTTTTGTCACACTATTATTTTCAAGGTCAAGACTGAAAGAAATATGTGTCTGTGGTACTGTGGGAGGTACAGGTGTGAGTACTGGTCCAGTCACAGCTCAAGGTCGGAGAGATATTGAAATGAGGAAATCAGAGCTGCGGCGGCTCTTTAGTTGTTGGGTTCGGCAGCAGATGTTGGTGGCAGCAGGATCCAGTCTGATCCCAGCGACGCTCTTTATTGGTTTCCATGCTGCTGCTGCTTGTTCCTAATTAGAGCCGGAGTGTAGGAGGAGAGCTTTATGATAACTCATTACCCAGAAAACATGTTGACTGCGTTGCGTTTCACGTGTGTGCAAACACATGTCTCGTCTCTGTGTGTGTGTGTGTGTGTGTGTGTGTGTGTGTGTGTGTGTGTGTGTGTGTGTGTGTGTGTGTGTGTGTGTGTGTGTGTGTGTGTGTGTGTGTGTGTGTGTGTGTGTGTGTGTGTGTGTGTGTGTGTGTGTGTGTGTGTGTGTGTGTGTGTGTGTGTGTGTGTGCGCGCGCGTCCTGGTTAATAAGTCCGTGTTTGTGTAGCTGCAGTTACACTTGTCACGTTGATGTGATTTCCAGAAATCGCATTCAGAAGAAGAAGAGATTTCATGGCTGTGTTCGTGCCGCAGGCCGCGTGAACTGCTGCTCGTATCACCGCGTGAGGATGTAAAGCACGTCCTTCAGTAATTTACACTGACAGTGACGCGACGACTGACAATAACCGCACATCACTCTTGTTTTTATTCCTCAACGTTTCACTTTGAATGGAACACAAGTGTCAACAGCTCCTCAGTCTTTACTTCAGCTGTCGTCTGTGTTAATGCTCACTGACTGGATGATGGTGTTTGTTGGTTGCAGCCCGTTTTTCTGCTGCAGGACCGCAAACTTTAAGTCAGTTGTGAAGTTATTTTAACACACGCGGCCAAAGGTTCACACGAAAAGTTCATTTTTAGTCTGTTTTATTTAAAAAGCCCACAAAGTTAGAACTTAATCCATCTTTGCTCACTCAAATATTTTTACCCACTAAAGTTTGTTGGTCGTGTTGGTTACGACGCAGAAAAAAGGATCAGCCGTCACTCCTTTAACTCCCCGTGTGAATTGTTTGTGTGCGTCAGATGCAGCTGGAGCGTCTGCTGGCGAGGCAGATGGAGATCCTGCAGGACGCAGCCGTCCAGGAGCGGCTCCAGGCTCTGGACTGGAGGATCCCCCCCGCCGCCTTGAAGTACCTCAACGACGCACAGAACACCAACGGAGCCGCCGCTGACGCCAGCAGAGACAACCAAGGTAGGACGAGAGGCGTCGCAGGTCACCTGACGCCAACATCTCGATGGAGGCCGCTGTGGCTTCACTCGAAGTGTAAAGTCAAAATCCTGAAACTGTTTCCGGTAAAGCAGAAATCTCTTCGACCGGCTGTAGTTGACTCACTGATGCCCCCTGTGGCCAGTCAGGAGAAAGCGACTGAGTTTATCTTGATTTGATGTGGTTGTTTTTGGAGTGCGTCGGGCTCGTTTGAAGACTTCTTTCATGTCCTAAATGCCACAAGATGTGTACGCGGCTGCGTGGATAGAAACAATACCTATAGGTGCTGATTTTCCACACCCAGCCGCGACAGCTGTCACCTTTTCTCTTATCTCCATTTTCTTGCTGCTCTGACTTCTCAAACGCAGAGGGCGGAAGAAGAAAAGCATCATTATTCAGGAACTTACTTCTCCTCCGGGCCTCATCTCATTTTCATCCTTTTCCTCCCTCACCCACACCCGACAGCTCATTATAGCGCTGTTCCCACAAATCCCACAATGCACCTGTAATTATCACGCCTACGCCTGTTTACCTCCAGCCAGTTGCCTGGAGGGGGGCGTCTCTCTCGCTCTCTCTCTCTGTTTGCCTCTCTCTCTCCTCCCCCTCCTCTTCTCTGCTTTCCCTCCTCTTCTTCTCCTCCTTTCTTTTCCTCTCTGTCATGTTTCATTTCTTTTCTTCTCCCTCTGCTCCTCTGCCTGTCTTCACCTTTCTCCCCACAGCCTTCTGGTTTTTATTCTCTCTGTCTGTATCTGCTTCTGTCTCAACCTTGTTTCTCTTCTTAATGTGTTTTACCGCAGTAAAACGGCTCCATTAAAACCAGAAAAATTCAACAACTGCTTGAGGTTACATATCCTAGAAATCTAAAACAGAGAGAATCGTGTTTAATCACATTGAGTGCATCGCCATCTGTTTTATGTGCATTTTTGATTAACCCAAAATAAAAAAAAGATGCTTAGATACTGAGAAAAAAAGTTGGAACAGGCAGAAAAAGTTTGTTTCCGTATAAACTAAAAATGTGATGGAAACTTAGCGACGTCCACAAAGCATCTGATTGATGAGGAGACTTTAACCTTCCTCACATTAATAAATGAAACAAAACAGAAACGCCATCTATCCGTCGGCGTTTTCCGCCATTTGAGATTTGATTTCGTCCTCTGGTTGTGTCCTCTTCTCACACGGTTTAAACAAACACACATTTTGTTGCCTCTGGGAATATTAAACATGCAAAACAAAGCTGCAAAACAAAGCTGTAAAACATCTACAAACTGGGTTTAGCTCTGTTAAATGTGATAGACAGTAGCTGCAATGGGATTTCGTATTTGGTGGGTATTTATTAGTAAATATCATACTTTATTATTAATAAATAAACTAAACAAAACCTTGAATCAGAAACATGTTAACTTTTTTTTTTACTTAAACCACAAAAACAATCCTACTCATCCTTTCTGGACTTTTGCTTGTATCTGATGGTCTTCCTCTGCAGAGGCATCAGCTGACTTCTGTTGTCGAGGATTTACGTTCCCACAGGTCGTGAAAACGTTAAATATATCCTAACTTTGTGGTCTGTTTTTTCCAGATGAACGACCAATCAACTTGCGGGTGGTTAGTCAGACGATGCAGGAGGGCGACCTCCCATTAGGCAAGCAGCTAGCCAATGAACTGAAACGCCATCACAACCACAACAACAACAACAACAACAGCAACAACAACAACAACAACACAGATGAGACCAAAACACCAGCAACAGGTCGGTGGTGTTAGACGTCCAGCCGGAGCTGTTCTCTCAGCTCATGCTTCATTATAAACCTCTTCGCTGACGACACCGTTCTTTATATTTGTCTTTAGAAAATGGGACGTCACAGCGGGCGTCGAGCAACGCAGAGAAGAAGACCATCAAGTCAGAGCCTGAAGACTCCACATAGTGCCTCCCGCCTCACCACCCAACTCCCCCTCACCCCCCCGCCCCACTTCATTCTACTCACACTTGACAGTATGCAGTTATTCCCCATCAATAGATACTAAGCAAGCACAGCCACAGTAGAGCCTTAACAACCAATGTTGCCTCATGAAAAGCATTTATTTGTATTTTATTTTGTCTTTTCTTTGTGTTTAAAGTTACTTGCCAAAGCACCTGGAGAGCACGTGGAGGAGCCCCTCGGTGCTCCGCTGGTCTTTGTCCGTGGTTTAACTGTACACGTTAGCTGTACATGTAATTTAAGAGTGAGACGTGTGTGTACTCCTTACCTCTGCCTGGGTGTTGTTTTCGTTGCTTTCTTTGGACAGCCAGGCTGCAGACGGAGACGCCGGGGCTGAATCTTAACTCAGGCGCAGATTCAGAAACGAAACAAAAAGAATGATTTTGAGGGGGGAAATATAGGCCGTGTTCAGCGTACTGGGAGCACTTTATACAAATACCACAGAGCTGATATTTAAAGGTCTCCCGAAGCTGGTAACATGACAACATGTCTACTGGCATCCGACTTTGTCTCGTCTTTCATGGTCCCCAGAGCACTTTAGTGATCCTTTGACTTTTCATTTAGTGCCATATGTAAAACAAGTAACCTGTGAACAACAGTATCTCTGTAGTTACTGTTCTATTTACTGTTATTATGATATTTCCACACGGTAGGGGGTAAATTGGTGGAATATTTTATACATTCATGGTTACCAGACAGTGTATCCAGATGATCTTTGGTAATTATGAAGACATCCAAACTTTTGGACTTTCAATGCTCTTATAAGATACTTTCCAGTCATCAACACATTATAGAATAAAGTATTGAACACGTACAAGTGTCAGTATAATTTCAGACTCATACTAATAATATCATGAGCAGCTCCGGCGGTCGCCCCACATCTTCTGAGCCTCCGTCACTCTCCCGAATCTAACGTCTGCATTTGTACTGTAACTCAAAGCTAAGGTGTACGTACTGTAGGGAGACCGAGTTAAGATCCAGCCCCTGTAGCAGGTTCTTATTTTTACATTTCTTGTCGTTCACTTCAGAAGTGAGAACAGGAGAGGTGGGATTAATCACTCCCTCCCTCCTCGCTCTTGTCTTGTGTATATTTATGGGAGGTAATTTAAGAAGAGGATGTATAGGAGCTGTTGTGGAAGAGCAGCAGGGGACCTCTGTCATTCGTCTTGGCAGAATGGCTGGGCTGGCATGCCGGAGGCCGAGCTAATTGGTTCATTTCACTTTGTAATTTAGCAAAACACTGCTGTTGAACCGAAACCACGCATCTGCAGACAGGGAGTATTTCAGGAATAAAGATCCCTGTGTGTGTTTTTTTTTTTTTTTTTTTAAAGAGATCCGACAAGCTCTCAGCGGCCCCACAGGTCGCACCATGTGAATAAAATATTAAAGCGCGCAGGTATGTGGTTTTTCAACAACAAAAGCAAAATCCCTGCTTCTCGCTGTTCGCAGTGGAGCAGCAGCCTGGGTCTGTAAATAGTACCGTGATAACAAATAGTGCTAGCCTAATCTCTCAACCAGGGTTTTCCTTCGTCAAGTGTAACTTTGCTGTAGATTTTTGGTGTCAATACAGTGTTTATGTATGTAGAGCAAAAACAAAAAAAGAAACCTTAAGTGTCACTGAGGAAAAAATACAACCGTGTGAAAGTGTCTGGTGTATAAAAACATGCTTTACATGATGATAATGTTGTTAGCCTTAGCTCTTAACCGTGTTTGATCCACCTGTGATGGCCATCAGTGCATATTTCAAATGTGTTTTTGCTGTTTAGAGGTAGATACATAACAGTTGACTGTGTTTTTACGTGTTCGCCACATTGTGTAAATACGTCTGTTTGGTCTGAGATGATAGAGACGTCCGTCCCCCCGCTCCCTGCACATAGTTTAGTCTCACTCGGCGTAATGAGAGACCAATGCAATATTTATGTAGGTAATAAGTCTATTTGCATACTATATGGATCCATCATTTTGTCATGTGCTCAGTAACTGTACGTCTGTCATCAGGGTGGGAATCTGTGGGAAATGTGTGTGTCGTCTCACTTTCAGTGCACAGACTGGACTTGTATTTAAAGACTCGGTGCCCATGAGGTGGTTTTTGTTTCAAGCAGCCACAAAGACAAGAAACCAACAAGGACTCGAGATAAACTTCACAGAAGTTTCTGGTGAATTCTGGGAGAAAACGCCATCAATGTTTGGAAATGAAAGCCTGATTGGCTTAAACACTGGCCGAGTCAGCGTGACAGGATGTTTGAGAGAATAGCGCATGTCTGAGGTGCCGTCTCACTGATCACCGTTCTCCTCACTGTTTATTGTAAAGTGATAGATTAGGCTTCACCTAGTTATGCACCTGTTTTTTTAAACACTAATATATTTTATTTGTTATACAGCACATAAACATTAAACTTTATTTTTTGAACTCTATTGTGTGGCGCGCTCTGTCATCAATGTTTAAACCCGTGCTGTCTTTGTGTGTTTGCATGATAACGAGGTCTGTCCGAAGAACCTGTAGACTCGCCGGAGGCGTTGCTCAGGTCAGAATGAGGAAAGTGACTAATGGGTCAGAAAGCTCTTTGTCGTCCTGTAATAACAGCTTCTCGTCCTAACTGCACTGTCATTTAGTGATAATAATGTTTTGCTAGATTATACATGGGCTTCCTGCTGCAGGGAGGACCTGCTGGAGTTTCAGTTTCTTGCTCGAAAACTAACAGGAACGTCACTGGTTTGGATCCTTGGTGGAAAATCTGAGCTGTTGGTCACAGGAAACAACTTCCAGAGAGTCTTTGAGTGAATGTGAGTGGAGCTGGGAGGGAGCAGAAGTGCTGGGTCATCTTTTCCAAGAGGAGACAGGTAACAGGAGGCTGAGGGATGAAAGAAACCAGCAGAGACTTCTTGTGAAGCAGCTTCTGTCCTCTGATTCTTCCTCTTTTTTATCTTGGGGAGATGAATCCCTGCGCAGGCCATTTGCATCAGCGTCACATCAACACATTGTGAAACTGGCTGATGACTCACTCTGACGCAGGTCCTTTTCACAAACCTCCCATCACCCGCCTCCCCCCATCCACCCCCCGCCCGCCTTCCCGCCCTCCCTCCTCTCTCACACACATGTAGACAGATTTTCTCTGGAGAATAGCTCAGCTCATGAACACCCACGCTGGTTGCTGTTCGCAGTGGCAGCCCTGCTCGGCGCTCAAACGGCCACCCCTCCCCTCCCTGTCCTCCTCCTCCTCCTCCAGTGCAAGTCACTGATGATGATGTGTTGCCGTGGCAACGGCTGGAGGTGGGCGGCTCCACGGGCGGTGGGCGGAAGCCAGCCGCTAAGCAGCGTGGGAGGGATTCGAGCGCACCCATCACCCTCATTTTGAAAGGAGCAGGAAGCTGACTGCTTTTGAGAAGGTGTGGGTGTTGGTGAATTATCGCCTCTCCTCCCTGCAGCTTCGTTAGGGATCGTCTTGTTTGTCTCCTTTCCTGCCTTCCTTTGTTTTCTGGTTTACTGCTGCATCAGTCATGCAGCTTTTAGATATTCAAAACTTAATTTTGCATTTACAATAATAATAAAAAAAAAAAGGTCATTTGTTTCCGTTCTCTGTCCAGAAAGTTCAAATCTTTTCATCCTAAAAGGAATCCACTAATAGAAGTTTTCACAAAGTAGGAACATGTTTGGACAAATTTTACTTTAATCCCATTTAATCCCATTCAATTTTATTCTTAAAAGCCAACAGTGGTTCAGTAAAAAGCTTTCAAGGCTGCAGAAGTATGTGGACACCCAAACCCATATAAAAGCAAAGGGCATTAATCTGCTGCTGGGTGTGAACAAACTCAGGGCTGTCCACATACTTTTGGTGATGATCTGTAGCAGCAACAGTCACATTTTCCTCCATCGCTGAAAAGAAAAAGGAGTTCGTTATTTGTTGTTTTTTTAAGAGGAAACATGAAGATTCCTGTAAATTTTGTTGGAAGTCCCCTTTATTTCTTATCACATTGAAATCACAACTACAGCAATTTTTTTTTTAGGTCAAATTCATGAATGTTTAATGTTCAAGGTTAGTGGAAGCGTTATTAGTCATCACTCATTTGTTTGTGTTATCCTACTTGGAGCTCCAGGTGGGTGGAGTTTGCCGAGGTTCAGATAGTCAGATAAGAAAAAAAGTAAAGTGTGTCAATTTACCAAATACTTTCCAGTAACTAATCTCTTTTGTAGGTCATTATTTTACGTGGGCCATCAAAGAGGTCAAAGCAAACACTGAAATGGTGTCTGACTCTGGTCTAAGTTTCAGTTGAACTATTTTGGTCTCCTTAAAAGGAATTACACGTGAGTGTGGCACAGTATTTATGACTACCTTTCATGCACAATATTGTTAGTTCCCAGATATATATTCTTACAAAGAATGACTGTATTGATACGGTCATAATTCATAAGCTTTTTGTCATCTTTTCTTTGCTTGTGAAGTTTGGCTCTGCTGCCTGTGCATGAAAAAAACATTTCTAACCAGGAGATGGTGTTGTATTTACTTTGTCAAGGACAGAGTGCCATCTGCCGAGAAACCTCCCACCTGAGTGTGTGCAGTACCAAATGAATCCACACGGTGGCGGATCAGGACCACACATCACTGCCAACACAAGGTCGGTGCAGTGAAAGTCCTGCACAGTAATGTCACTGAGCTGCTTTGAGCCACTTTACTGTCTATAACTGACATATTAACAGCAGGTAAAGAGGCTTAAAGTGATCTTTACCTGCTCTGCATCATCTTTGTGCATTTTACATACAAGCTCAGAGTAAAAAAAACTCACTCTAAAATACAGCTGAGTGTTTTCTCGGATGTTTCCCCTCTTAAAAACATTATAAAAGTAAGTTTATGCTCGTAATTGCTCTAAATCCAGACTAATTGTTGGAAGAGATGGTTGGAAAAGGATCAAAACACGACGCACACCCGGCCAGGGCAGTGGGCGAGACAGTTGTGCTAATCGACAGCCCTCTCGGCCAATCAGATGCAGGTAGAGGATAAGATCGTCCAATCAGAACTCGCGGGGCATGGACGGTAGGTTGTGGTAAATGTTCTGCTGTCGAGTCACCGGGAAAACCGTTAGTCGACCGAGGAAGCCGACAGTCACCGGGAAGCACCGTTTTCCAGGTTCCTTTTCTCGGTCCTGTAGTCGGGCAGTGTCCTCCACAGGGTCGACATGTTACACTTTCGGTCCGCGGTGGCGCTGAAGGAGGTGTTTCAAACGCAGCTGAAGCGCCCGCTGACCGTCGGCGTGAAAGCGGCACCTGCGCCCGCCGCCTGCTTCGGCACCGCCGGTCCGGACGGGAGGTCGCCGGGCGGAGGGAGGCCGTTCGGCGGGTGGAAAGTCCCGCAGCATCTCCCGAGGAGGTCTGCTGCGAGAGGCTTTTGCTCCAAGACTGACGGCAACAACGAAACCTCCAAGGACTCCTCCACGGAGAAGTGAGTAGCGCTAGCCCCGGTGTGTGGGCCGAGGTCCGGGGGGAAAAGTGACCATTTAATGGGGCGAGAAACGACAAGGACAGCGGGTAGTTATTACTGAACACAAACTCAATAAAGCTGCGTTTACGTATTTAAGGCATGCCGAATTTTAGAGGGTGCAAAGATATCCCGGTTCGGGACGTGTTTGTGTGTCACGTTTAAAAACGAGGCCTGTTTGAACTTGTTCATGTTTTCGACGTCGTTCGGCACATCACGCAAAGCTGCTAGCTGTTAGCCGGCGGATTAGCCGGCTCGTCAGGGCTCCTGTGGTGCCTCATTGGACCGGTGGCACCGCGCTCACCTGGCGGGGTCAGTAGGGAGTCACACCTGTGCATACCTGTAATTAGCAACGGAGCTGGGAGCAGCGAGATCCATTATCGGACGAGTTTGATAGATCTAACGACATGTCGTAGTTCCGGTGTTACTTATAGCCATGTTGTAGTGTTGATGCCTGCCTGTAAGAGAGGGACATTTGAGCAAACTTTTCTGCTAGAAATAGGCCAAAAAAGTTTTAAGATCGTGATATGTCCGGAAATGGAAACATGTGTGATGCATCTATGCAGAAAGTCGTGACCAGCAGCAGCAGCCAGGAGCTGCATCTTTCTTCTGCAGCCTCTACCCAATCAACGAGGCATTCACCTGCGACCACTTTCTGTGAACATGTTAATTTGAGCATGAAAACACAAGCTGTGTCACTTTAACTCGATGCATGTTCGGATTCCCCTGAAAGTGACAAAGCAAGCCTCAACTCAATGTCTAATGAAGGTCAGTCATGGTTGCATCCAGAACCTGCAGGTATTTCATCATTGAACTGGATTAAATATTCATCATAGATTATGTAGATCATATGAATAATTATAGGAAGCAGAAAAATAAACTCTTTGCCAGGACTGAGCCAAAAATGTTATTTTGTTATGTTAAATGGCTTCAAGATAAAAAAAATTAAAAAACAATTTAGCTTTAATTGCATCACTTCTGTCTGACAATGGGGGTGCAGGAAATATAATTCTCATTATCAGGGATTATTAGATGTGTTAATAGGAGGAGATACGCCTTATTTGGGTAAATCTGACAGCTAATTATTCAGCAAGGAAATTAGTGAGTGCTGATAGAGGCAAGCACGAGAGCAGCAATAGATCGGCTTCAGGTTAAAAGCACGACATAGTGATAAGGCCTTTGTAAACCCATTTAAGTAGTCCCACTGTAGGTGGTGTATTTCAATGCAGGTTACATCTGAGCATCAGTCAAAATGTTCATTTATTTTTGTATAAAACAAAGAAAAGCAACGTATAAAGAAAAGAAGCTGGAAGCAGAGAATGATTTCACATTTTTGCTTAAAAGTGACTGGAGGATTAATCTCTTATCAAAACAGTTCACAGTTATGTGTTTTTACAACAACCGAATATTCAATATTTAAAAGGTATTACAGACCATTAATGATGTGTTGTGACTGTGGTGGATGTGTAATCAAATGTGCATATAACAGCTTCTTGTTTGATGTGTCTGCTATTTTAATGAGATGTAAATCTACCTGGATGTGATATGATGCTTCCTCCTCCCTCTGCAAACAGTCCAGACTCGGGCCTCTGCTCTTCCTCAACCTGAATATCGTGTGGAGCAGCACGTTGATGCCAAAATAGCTATTGAATAAATGCAGATTCATTATTTTACATGGAGTCAGAAAGCATGTTATTCTCACTTGTAACAATATTTGTGAACAGACATGCAGCAGCTTGATGTATTCTAAGGTAGGTAATTATAATAATGTCTGCACAGCAGATTAGGGCTACATGACAGTTTATTTCTGCCTATTAACATTGAGAGCAGCTGTGATACCAGCCACAGCACCAGCCTGTATCTCCTCAGTGTTCCCATGGTAATAAAATGCCTCATTGCCCCTGCAGGATGGAGTTGCCCCATTTGTTTCCATTCACGGACAATTTGCTTAAGCTATCGGCCACGTTTAGGCCGTCACTCTGCTCAGCTGACTGCTTGTCACCAACATGTTGTTTCCCCTGGAGGATAACTTCAGTTGCAGTGAAGTCCGGGCTCATCCTGTTAAATCTTCACGGTAAAGATTTGAGATGTAACCGAGACTCGACTGCAGGATGAATCACAACGAGTAAGCAGGTTCAGCACTTTGACTGCTGTTGAGGAACACACTGGCTTTTCATTGTCAGTTCTTGGAAGGCATCTTAAAGGAGAACTGAGTCATCGGATCGTTTGGATCAAATAATCAATGAGCTGCAACAGTACAAATCAAAACAACAAGGTGACAGGCAAGTTGAAATCCTGCTTTGTTATGAACTGTCGTGGCCCTGTATGCCATAAGGTCGTACTAATGATCAGCTAAGACGCAAGTTTTTGACAAAATTTTACAAATAATTAAGAAAACAATCTGCAGATTAATTTGATAATGAAAATAATTGCTAACTGTAGCTCTACAGATAAAATAAACAGTTTCAAAGCAGCATGTACAAGAACACATGCACTGTAAACACTTGCCATGGAAAAAACTAAATATAGTTACAACATTTTTTTATGGCCATAAATAGTAAATGAGTTCTACATAATCACATAAAACTGCACGAGTTAACAGAGTACGACTTCAGGTGGTGAGTGAAGCGTCTGCAGACAGCAGCAAAGACTGATTATTTTCTGATTAACCCATAATGAAAATAATCATGATGGTGGTCACTTACTCATCACAGTTATCCACGTTCAAAGAGAATGTGACACAACCGGCGGGCTGAAATGCCTGCGTTAAAACTCAGGCCAAGAAAACATGAATAAATCTGTTGAATGTAATATTGAGGGCAGGGTTTTTGAAGTCCCAGAGGCCCAGGCAGCTTTCAGTCTGGTTCTGATGGTCCCGAGGCTGCGCTCAGGCTGGTAACGGGTTAAAGATGTTTGTAGTGCAGCTCATCCCGCCCACATCATTTTTCTACAGCTTTTGCAGTAAAGCCTGCGAGCTGGCGTGCCGCCCAGCACTTGTCAGAGCCTCCAGGAGCACATAAAGTCATTCGTACAGATTGATTTGTGCAGCGCCGCCTCTCAACACTCGCCGTCTAATGTCTGCCTCCGCCCCACACCAATTTGTCATGACATCTGGGAGGCAGTGCATCCAGCGCCACCAATCAAATTCAATAAATACAGCCGATACCGCTGACAACTCTATCGAGGCACCGATCTCGAAACGTGTCCATTGAATGAAATGACATCATCTGTAGAGGCCTGAGTGGCAGATCTTATTGCTCCGTTATTAATACCATTTAGATAAATTTGTAAGATCAACATTTAGCCTTTACATTGGTCTAAGTTGCAAATTGGACCTTAAAAACAGCCTAAAACTCGGTACAAAGAAGCTTGAGATATAACAGGAAGTAAAATACTTTGTCAAGTCAAGCCTGAGTGGGACAACAGTGGACTCATACAGTGATATGCATCTTTACTGTGGTTCGGTTTCTGTTTGCTCTGCTATTATGAAGCCGAGGGTGCAGTTCTGGCAGGCCTGTGTGTTGTGTTCACCGCCACAGACGGGGAATACATCTCTTGTTGCTGTGCTATGTTGTGAAGCAGCTATGTTACTGTTTGTGGGCGTTTTTGATTCAACTCTTGCAAAGATATTTTGGTATTAGTTACCCTCCAGACTCTGCTAAATGTACCGCAGATACAGGAGTCAACGAGGAGTCTTTGGGTTAAGGATGAGCCACGGAAATGAAATGCACTCCAAGAAGAAGCATATAACCTGGTTTTCGGGAGAAAGAGCTTATTTTCCCACACAAAATGCTAACTGTAGGGAAAATTGTAATCATAATATGCCAACAAGAACGGGGACGACTCTGGGCATTTAGCCGTGGAGGATCCTACGAGGTGGAGGACGTATTTAGCTGTGTTTGTTGCATTGCTGGTGCAGATTGCCTCCATGGGCCAGACACCGCAGGCCCTTAGCTCTGTGTGTGTGTGTGTGTGTGTGTGTGTGTGTGTGTGTGTGTGTGTGTGTGTGTGTGTGTGTGTGTGTGTGTGTGTGTGTGTGTGTGTGTGTGTGTGTGTGTGTGACCTTTAAAAACACGTGGGGGGGGGGGGGGTGCGCTAACAAGAGCAGCTGAGGTAGATTAATGAGGCTCGTCCAGATGTTCCAGTGTCCACCTCTAACCTGCTGCTGCTCCCGGAGGTGAAATCACTCACAGCCCGAACTAAACAAGGATGTTACTTATAGCCTCTTACTTCAGCGCTGTTTTATTCCAAATCTGTCATCTTTAAACTCGGTATTTATTTTGAGAGTTCGTGGCGGTCACCGAGATTATTAGAGGAGAATAAACTTATAAGAAAATGTTTGGTTTAGTGTTTGGACATTTACTCCTAATGAGGTCTGCCTTTCTTACATTTTAATGTTGCATCTCAGAATATTAATTATAACCATGGCTGAGGTTTATGATCTATTTTTAGGCCTTTTTAACATGCAGCTGTTAATTCAGTGTAAATAACTGTATTCATGATTGTTTGATTCAATAAATAATGTGATATTTGACAGGTTTATAGAACATATTTACAACCTGTGTTCACATCATTCATGTTATGTTGTGACAGCAGCTCTGCATGATGCCAGTATTTGTACTTGACTGAATAATGTGTCCATACAGTACTGTGCTGATTATTATCATGCACGCTGCTGTGTTTATACTGCTGCTGATGTGTTAATGTGTAAATGCTATTGTCACTGTTACTAATTCAGTATTATTCCCTCTGCACACTCTCTCCCTGTTGTTGATCTGCTTGCTTTACATTTGTAAGTATGTTTCTATTTTTTATTTTAGTTTTAGTGATTTATTTTTTATTTAAAATCTGTTTTCCAGTAGAAGTAGAGGTTTTCCCCGGAAAGCCGACAACCGCGTTTACCTTGAAATGACCTCACTTCCTCCCAGTGGCTGCGCTTGAATGCCCTTCCCTCTACCTCTACCTCTACCTCTACCCGTCCCCTTTCCCCCTCCTCCACACTCACACACTCTCTGATGTGTATTCCTCCCTCACCAGCAGGCGTTATTGAGGTCAGAGATGGACCACGCCAACAAAAGCTGACGGGACGCAACGACATGCCGATTCAGGCGGCATGTGGATTGTTTGTCGTGTTAACGTTGTGTTCCACACATGTTGAAAGTCAGGATTTCTGACTTGCTCAGAGGAAAAAGCCTCAGGGCACCTTTTTAAAAAGTCTGAATTTCAAAAGAAATAATGTACCGACTTCTTAAATCTATTGAAGCACCACAAACATCATATCAGTTCAATTCCATGGCTGATACAATCTCCTCACTCAGACTTCCTGACTTCTGACTTTTGAGTGGAACTTGGCAGAAAAGCCCCACGCTGGAAATTAGTCAGTTGAATACATGATTAACTGTCTCGGTCTAACCTGGTCCCAGCGTTTCTCTGGTGTTTTCTGCAGCAGCGGTGCTCATGAAAACACTGCTGTCACTTTTATCTAATGATTGGTTCGGTGCAAGTCCAACTGATACTGAATTTTTCACGCCGAGTTAAAAACCTGTCTGGTAGAACTGTATCAGCTGACAACATGATATAAACTCAGTGTTTTTGTGGTCAAGATATGAGCAGAAACACATTTAGTTCAGTAGTTTTATTTTAAAAAGTCATTTATTTCTGAAGAGTAGAACCCACTCTTTTTGTAGAAAGTTTGCTGACTGGTGGTTTCAATGTTCACGCATCTTAAAATGACCCAATTTATGTCTAATACCGTGGCTGTTAAAGCATGCATTTGAGGGTTTCAATCATTAGTTAACTCCATTTTCATGGTTATAATTTCCTGATTGTTGCTGCTGCTGAATGAATCCAGAAGAAACCCTGAAACTGCTAGATCTCTGCTTTCATGTTTTCAAGGGCCCAAACCTTTAAATCTGTCTGGCTGCTGAGAGGAGCCACCCGCCAGCTCAAGCTTTACCTTCAGACATCCTCTCCTAGCACACAGGCCAATGCCCCATGGTGCATTGCAGGACATCGTGAGCCTGGGCGCACAGAGCTTTGCACAAATCCAATTTGGTGTTGATATGAATCATAGCAGAGAGCCTGCTGTGAGCTGGTCGCCCCGTCTACCTCCTGACACGCTACTAACCTTCCTCTCAGAGACGACTCGGTGTGGAGACGCTGCTTAGAGTACCAGCCAGGCCGCAGCACCACCACATCACATTCATCAGACTCTGAAGTTCACCTCAGGAACCACACAGGGAAACAGGATAACAGCAATGAACTCATATGAGGGCTAGAGAACTGAAGACGTAATGCAAATCATATTCAAAGTGTCCATCGTATGCATGTTAAGAGGCTTGAAAGCATGTGAGGACTCTATAAGGATTTTAAGGTTGGGCATTAAATGTAAACAGTGTCCTTAGCATGGAGCTGAAACATGGCTGAATGTCTGGTCAGATTATTTCTCCTTTTTCCTTTTTCTGATCAGGCAGCCTTCTAAATTCAGATTCATCCACATCCACTGCTGCTGACTCAGCCTGGAGGAAATAAATAGACCTGCTGGTGATGCTGTCCATTGGATGATTTATTTTGAGCAGACACAACACGGGTTGTTTCCCGGTCACTGATCAACACCAACCAGTCAGAGGCCTTGGCGAGCCTCCACATCGAAGCTGCAACAGATAAAGCCCAGTAGTCACAATTCACAGATGAGCTTTAATTCAGCTGAATTGCTCTTGACACTCCAACCTCACACACTGTAAGGCAGCGCCCTCCTGTTATTTACCATGAAGTATTTGTAGATCTCCTGGTCTGTATGTGCTGCTGCTGTCCTGCTTCATTCCCTGCTGTGTTCAAAGCCTTCAGTCATAAATTCCCTTTGTGAAACTACGGTGAACTGTTCAGTTGGTTTTAAACATTCCTGGCTGGTATTCAAGCATGGTAGACGAATAACAGTTTACTCTGGCCTTATGGCAGCATGCTAACCTGTGGAAAAGTATGTCATGAGAAGACTTTTTAGTATCACTGTAAGCTCTACAGAGCAGCTGGCAGCACAGTGTCTGGCTCTGTTTTTCCACAGGTTGTAATACTAAAGTAAGGCCAGTGTAAGGTCATGTTTTCCAGTGCATTATTCCAGTTTCTACTCACCGCTTCTCCTTGCAGTCAGAAAGCCTTTTCTCGTCCCTCTGCTGCAGCTCCCCTCCATGTTTCCACCACAGCAGGCCTCATTGTGGAGTTGTTCTTCTCACCGCTGTGTGTTTTTCTTTTGGTTTCCTGCAGGAGAAGGAAGGCGGGCATCCTGCCCAGTCTGGAGGACCTGCTCTTCTACACCATTGCAGGAGGCCAAGAAAAAATACCGGCACACAAATTCACTACAGTGAGTTCTCACAACGGGGAAAATGTTTTTAAATGTATGTCTGAGGGTTTGATAACTGAAGTACCTCAAGGTTTTGTGGAAATTGCATTTTTGAAGTGATTATACAAAGAAGTAAAGAAGGAAAATAACAGGTATACTTTTAAAAATCTCTAAAGTGGTATTTAAATGACTTGTTAATAAAGAAGCCTTCATAATAAGTAAACAAACATGAGTATTTTTACAGATTATCAACAGGTTGTTGCTTGTAGAGGTCTCCCGTGTTGAATTATGAGCACAGTCACTGATCTTGTTCGGCTCTTCAAGAGTCTCTGTTCACGGCTCATTGCGTTATTGATTTTTTTTTGTTGTTGTCCTGTCTGAATCATGTGGATCCTCTCTGTCCAGGCTCTTAAAGCCACAGGGCTTCGCACAGGAGACCCCCGGCTGAAAGAATGTATGGAGATGCTGAAGGTGACTGTGAAGACGACCTCAGATGGAGCGCTGGACCGACACCTCTTCAAGAAGTAGGCTTTGTTTCACGTAGATGCATTAATGTTATTTTGAAAATGGAAACGCAAACCTGCATGCATAGTTTTCACATTTTCCTGATCTCAAATTTGGTCTAAACTGTCCAGATGTTTTCTGAATCGATCTGTAGCTTAATTTGAATATTGAAGGCAAAAACAAAAACGGGATCCTCCAGATTAATATACTGAGAATTGTTCATTTTGCGTTTAACATAACTAATGATAAAACTAAATATACTTAGAAAATATTTGAAATCTTTGTCATTTGAAGCAGGTGGTCTTTTAAAGTAATATCCTGCTTCGCTGTTCCACCATCATCATCAGCATCAATCATTCATCGGCGTCTGTAGAAGAATTATTAATGCTGGTCAGAGTTCTCTACACGTCCCCGCAGCAGAAAAGGGTCACTTGGTGCCATTCATTATTCATCACTCTTCAGTTTGCACGTCATCGACATCTTGTTGAGGTTTTCATCCGGCTGGATTTATTCAAGAACACAAACACTCTGGGAAAAACAGGACACTTAAATAAATGTTAAATGTGATCACAACAGAGCCTAGAAAATATCAATTTGAATACAGATAATGAGGCATTTTTTAGGGAATTTAGATTTTTAACATCTGCTTAAATTACTGTTTTACAATGGTCCAGCGGTTCTTCAAATAGAGCTGTTATATCGCACCAGAGATATCTGCAGCTCGCAGACTGACCTTTCAGAGACCTACATCAAAGGTCAGAAGTGTTATATTTTTAGTAAATTGTGGGAAAATATTTTGCTGTTATGAAACTACAGACTGTGATGAAGATGCACTTTGACTGAACGTTAGCCGGCTGTAGGAAGAAGGGTGTGTGGCGTAAAATACCATTAACCCTCCACCCCGGTAGTGTTGCTGCTGTTTGAACCCCCCAGAGGAACCGACACTGAGACAACCGGGTGACAGCTTGGGAAGCCGCGGCGAGGCGAGTCTGGACATATGACGGCTCACCGGGGAGCTGAATCCTCACCGAACAGACCCCAGCGCCGGGACTCCTGGCTGGGATCCATCACTTCCGCTCCCGGGGCGTATTTATAGAGCTCAGCCTCACAGACGAAGCACGTGAGCGGGCAGCGGAGTGCAGCGTGTGTTTTCCCCGCAGGGATCCCATGCTACAGGGATTAGACAGGGTTTGGTGCAATGAGATAGTTGAGCCACAAATCTCTCTGCTAATGGAGAGACACAGCTTCCACCTCACTGCCTTATTACGTCTGTTTACTACAGTGTCCGGGGTTCTTTATCAGCGAGAAGAAAAGGACAAAATCTGGAAATCCTGGTGGTGGAGGGAGACACCAGCGCTTCAAAACAAAGTTGACCTATTTTCTTTGCCTGTGTATTGTTTATTTTCTCTCCATGCCATGAGGGAAAATCTTTTCCAAAATCTGCAGTGGCTGCAGTGAAGCATCAACACAGTCAGAGAGAATCTGCGATTGCGGTGCGGTAAAACAAATGTGCAGAGATCCTCCCTGTAAGCTCATCAAGCTCAGCTGCTCGCAGCTCCTTCAGGAAAGTTACCGGAAAAATAAGTTCACACTGAACCACAAAAGCAAACAGTTACAGTTGGCAGTAATGCTTTCAATGTGACGGAGTTTGTATGTTTTTTTTTATATAAGTGCTATAAAAGTAAATATTAGATTTTCTCTGCAGTATTTTATTCTGGTAGCAGATGTCTCCCAGTATGAAACCTTGACATTAAACTGTCTGAGGTTGTAAAGCCTGAATAGTTTGACACTCCCCTCAGTTGTGGACTAAATTCCTGCCTTCCCTCCTCAGATGTGTCCAGAGCAACATTGTTTTGCTCACCCAGGCCTTCAGGAAGAAGTTTGTCATCCCAGACTTCCAGCCTTTCCGTGCACACATGGACGAACTCTTTGAGAATGCCAAAAACATGCCTGGAGGGCAGGTGAGTGCAGGGAAACTGGCACTGGTCATATTTCCTATTTAGTAGTAGCATTGTTAAAACCTTTTGACATGTTCTGATAAAACTAATTGTTTTTATTGGTGTTGCTTTGACGCTGTAGGTGGCAGACTACATTCCTCAGCTGGCCCGCTTCAGCCCAGACCTGTGGGCCGTCGCCCTCTGCACTGTTGACGGGCAAAGGTACGATTCAAGCGCCTGTTCTCTCTCAACAGCTGTATGGTTTTTGTGTATGTTTGCTTGTATATAAAGTACAGTGAAAGGTTTCTACAGCGTAGTTTTAGAAGTTTTTTGTTCTGTCAGATGTACACAGGAAAACAGGAGGAGAGATGATAAGATCTAAGGCCATTTTAATTAATGCTGTATAGAGTTACTCAGACTTTAGCTTTGCAAATGACTGGATTTTAGAGTTGTAAACAATAATAACAAACCTTTGAGCGTAGTAGCGGTAATGAATGGTACAAGTAAAATGCAGAAATACTCACAAACACTATAAAAACAAATGTCTCTTCTTCAGGCACACTGTCGGCGACACCAAAGTTCCCTTCTGTCTGCAGTCTTGTGTGAAGCCGCTGAAATACGCCATCGCCGTCCACGATCACGGCACCGAGTACGTGCACCGCTTTATCGGCAAAGAACCCAGCGGCCTGCGCTTCAACAAGCTCTTCCTGAACGAGGAAGGTGAGGACACAAACCTCTCGGTGTTGGCATCGTGATTCAGTCAGCCGGGCTTGAACTTTCTGTCCACGTACTCTCTGCAAGAGGACCCGTCTCATGGCCTGGTTACCATGGAGCTGTGATAAATTGTTAATGAGAGGTTGCAGCACCGTAGCTGAATAAAACAGAGTGGCCAGTGTGGAAAGGAGACATAAGAACGTGGAAAACAACGTGCTTCTGTTGAGATGAAGCTCTCCTGCAGTGCTTCTGAATTTTCAGAGAACTTTCTGCTGTTTATTTTTCCATGTATTTTTTTTACACATTGTTCTGGCCTGTTGAATAAGAAGATTAAAACAGCTTCCAGGGTTACACCACTTCCCCTCCGTGTGGTTTTAATCGCGTTGATGTCTGTTGCTGCTCTTGTTAGACTGATGTTGTTATTCAGGAATATTTCAACCTCTGGCACAAACATCCCCCTTCTTTTGTTTTACTTGATAATTATTTTTAATTTCAGTTTTATTACCGAGTTCCTTCTGATTTAGTTTGTTGACTATTTTTACTTTTACATGTCAATAAAAGGCAAAAAACGTTGTTCCTTTGCTGATATGAACCTTTCTTTCTCTACAGATAAACCCCACAACCCCATGGTTAATGCTGGTGCTATCGTCTGTACCTCCCTCATTAAGGTAAGCTGCATTCACATACCCCATCATACATTATTACGTATATATTTATAGCGGAGACTGGTGTGCTCAAATACAAAAGAATAAATTCAGCTGCAGGCGATGTGATGTTATTTTCATTTTGTGAGAATTCATCATTTTCTGTCTAACACTAGATTTCTGATAGTGAGAGGTTTTATTTTTACATCAGGGCTGCTTGAGTTTACCGCCGTTTCCTGAGATGTTATTTTACAGCTGAGTTCTGGAGGTCTGACCGCAGCTAGATTCAGGAGAATCTTTATGGAATAAAATTAGAATCGTCTGCAGAGAACGTGTTTCCGCCAGATTACTGTATACAGGGAGATTAAGGTTCTAGATAATCACGCTGAAAGGGGATTTGTTTGAAAGCAGCATCGTTCACACACACACGCACGCACGCACGCACGCACACACACACACACACACACACACACACACACACACACACACAGAGTACAGAGTGGGTGGAGATGGAAACCAGCGTTTTCCAGTCCAGTCTGCTCCGCCACATTTATAGCTTTAATCTTGGAAACTCTTCCATTACCTGAATGTTTTATTAAAAACCCTCCTTTGACCTTCTCACACACACACACTCACTCATCATTTGATCATCGAGGGCTTCCCACAGATTAATTACAGAGAGGACTACTCAGAAGTCAAACTGCTGCACAATATCATACGACATAGAGCTCCTTCAGCAAAACAAACTGGCCTTTTAAAGATGTATTTTAATAAGTCTTATTCAGTGTTCCAGTTCTTCTTAATGTGGTGTAGAGAGCCGGTGTGTTCAAACATATCCGGACACATCCTTTTAGAGACATTTACACCTGGCATCTAAAAAAACCCTCTTAAGTAGCAGGAAGTAGCTTCTGAAACATGCATCAGCAGATGTAATGTAATGAAGTGCAGGAGGGAAATCTGTTGTTAGCAGGTGAATCCCAACCAATCACTGTTGAGATTTCTGTAGATGAAGCTTGAATCTGTCCATTGATCTGATAGTAAAACCAGGACTCTGTGCATGCCCCCCCCCACCCCCCTCCTCTTCCTCCTCCCTCCTCCTCTTCTTCCTCCTCTGATTCTAGATCACTTTAAATACACTCATTTGCAATGTACCTTTTCAAGGCTCGTTGTGTGGTTTTATGTGTTGTTGCATATTTTACAGCATTAGGATCTTTGGGAAATTATGACCACAGCAACAGGTCAATGACGTTGGTAATTTTTCCTTTTTTAATAATTTTTCCCCTCTTTGGTCTGGATTTGTGACAAGCTTTAGCCTTCACATGGCTGTTTATGAATGTTTAAATGTCGCTTTTATACTTTTCACTTGCATTCTCCAAACTGTTTATACACCTGGATTATAAACAGTACAGCTCCTGCACAAACACTGGTTTTATATCATACTCCATTCTTCTGTAGAGAAGGAGCTCTTTATTTTGTTTGTATATTTGATTTCTACTTTATATCCTCAGATTAAAGCTAATTTTGACTTTAGCCGTCAGTACAGACACAAGTGTTTATTTGTAATCTGATAAAACCCAGAACGTGCTCATACTGCAAGCTACGTGGCTAATAGTGTTTTAATGACACCGTGATATCGTGTTAATTCATTTTTTGTGTTACTTGTTTGAATACGTACATTTTCTAACAATTGTAATACTGTAATATGACGGGATCAGAAAATAGTCTTGTGACCATTTAGTTTAGTTTACAGGATTCAAACCTATCACTTGGTGTCAGTGGTGGAGAACAGCTCTGTGCACCGGTCTGAGTGTAGGAAATATCTTTTAGCCAAATAAATGATTCAAAACTCTCTTGCAGAGTAATTATAAATCATAAAAATAAACTTTTCTCAAGAGAAAACCGTTAGAATTTATAGATAAAAGATATTTAGTTTTGAGAAATAGAAAATCTATTTTTTTAGTGAGTCAGGTAAAACTCTCTTCTCTTTGAATATTTGATTGTTTGAACAGGTGGAGTAAGTTATTGACCGCGTGGCTCGCAGTGTGTTGCACAGCTTCGTACAACAAACACACCTGTCGATCAGTAATCAATAGTTGTAGCATCTAACATACTCGTATTACTGCAGTACGTTGTCACTGAAGTCGGTGAAACACAACTTTATTTTTCTTTGACCAAACCCTGCGTGGATTAACCGTTTTATTCCACCTCCATCTCCAGCTAGTCTCCCACCTCTAATCTTAATCCATCTGATGTCATGACTGAATGGCCTTTTTGATTGGTCACATTGGTAGTGATGTAAACTGGCACTGTTTTCCTGTCGTAGTTTAATATCATAGAGATATGGATCGTAAATAATAGTGCTAATGTCATGATGTGGGTAACTCTTTTAAATGTTGCTTATGTTTTTGACTGAAATTATTTTAATGAATACTGTGATTGCTTCTGTTTGTGTTTCAGCAAGGGGCTAGCAACGCCGAGAAATTTGATTACGTGAGTTTCACTGACCATTAAAACACACATCCATGAAGGAAGATGATCTGTAATTAATCTGCTGGTTGTTTCTTTGGTTAATCAATTCATTGTTTGACGTATAAAGTGTCAAAAAATAGTGGAAAAGGGAAGTTTACATATTTGGAATACTTATTTTGTTTGTGATTGTCAATTAAACACAAAGAGCTTTTACTTCTTGTCAAAGAAAATTAAATAAAAACAAAGAATATTCAGTCGATTTTTATTTCCACAAATAAAGGAATTAACTTTTAATTTTTGTTGTACTGAAATGGAAAAATATCAGACAGAGGAATCCGTTCTGTGCTGTTACATGTTTCCTCACAGTCAATTTTAAATGGAGCCAAACGTCTTTTTAATTTGGTTAATTGGTGGATCCTTCGCTCTAAATGTGCCGCTCTGCTCCGCAGGTCATGAACTTCATGAACAAACTGGCAGGAAACGAGTACGTGGGCTTCAGCAATGCCACGTGAGTGCTGCACCACGTCTCTGCAGAAATATCCAGCCCACTTTGATGTTTTATTGATTTATTGCATCACTGAGGTGTGATGGACACTTCTAGGTTGAATATGACGTCACGCAGCAACTTTTCCAGACTTTAGAGTTTATATAACACGAGCTGAGTCACAAACCTCCTTCTGCTCGGTGTGTCCCAGTTTCCAGTCAGAGCGCGAGTCCGGAGACAGAAACTTTGCCATCGGCTACTACCTGAAGGAGAAGAAGGTGAGGTCAAAGGTCATCTGATGGTGCAGCAGCCTCACACATTATTTGTCTTAACTCACTTTTTCACATTAAAAGCCACATAAATCACCTCTTAAATGTTTTTGTTTTTGTCCTTTCAGTGTTTTCCAGAGGGGACAGACATGACCTCCATCCTGGACTTCTACTTCCAGGTAAGTAGCGCTCAGAAGAAGATGGATTCATTAATTGACGGACTGTGACTTTAATTTAGATATCATGTCAGTAATTGTCCCGTGAAACACTCGGACCTTTTTACTCTGATACTCTGGGTTTTATTTGACTTGTGGTTTTCCCTGTGAGTGTGCGAGCAGCTTCATAAACCTGTCTTTTCCTGTCCATCAGTTGTGCTCCATCGAGGTGACCTGTGAGAGCGCCAGCGTCATGGCGGCGACTTTGGCCAACGGCGGCTTCTGTCCCATCACAGGAGAGCGTGTGCTGAGCCCCGAGGCGGTGCGAAACACACTGAGTCTCATGCACTCATGTGGCATGTACGACTTCTCCGGACAGTTCGCTTTCCACGTCAGTATCCGTTCCGCGCTGGAGGGAATCCGATGTTTTTTCCAAAAACGTCAGGTGGCCGTATGAAGATTTGTCACCTCGTCCTCCTCTTTCTTCTGTTCCAGGTCGGTCTGCCGGCTAAATCTGGCGTCGCTGGCGGGATTCTGCTTGTTGTTCCCAACGTGATGGGCGTCATGTGTTGGTCCCCTCCGCTCGACAAGTTGGGCAACAGTGTCAGAGGCATCCAGTTCTGCACGGTAACCTCAGCTTTGACATGGACTGTAATTCGTTTTGTGTGTGTGGAGCCCAAAGATACTCAGTTTACCATCGAACTCGGTCTGATATCTGAATTTTATTCAGGACTCGTGCTGTAGCTACAATCTCTCCGTTTAACAAGAAAAGTTAACGACACGAATGGGTCTTTGTGATGGAACGAAACGGTGTGACAGCATTATATTGATAACCATTTCTGTTTTATCTACCCAACTAAACTTTTGACTTCCTGAAGGTTGAAGAGCCTCGGGGAGCTGAGACTTGATGTCGGGTGTGAAAATCAGTCTGTGATCTGAGTACAAATATTTCTGTCAAAGGGACCTGAAACTGAAAGTGTGTTCTTCTTTCAGGACCTGGTTTCCCTCTTTAATTTCCACAACTATGACAACATGAGGCACTTTGCAAAGAAACATGATCCTCGCAGGGAGGGAGGAGACCAGCGGGTGAGTCCCAGCTACTCGCTCCTTCGTCAGCATCTGTTCATCCTCCTCCTCTTTTACTGATACAGAGAATAATATCATGCTCACTCTGCTGTTTATTTTGAGTCTAAGGCATCAGGCAGTGAAATATATTTCAATCTGCGTCACATCCAGCTCATTGGCTGCTGGGTCACCTTGTCTGTCTCAGTTTAGTTCACAGCGCCATCTGCTGGAAGTGTACCGCATCACCTACATAATAATCATGATGATTTTATTTGTCTAGAACTTTTGAGAACAAGTTTTAAAGAGTTCCAAGAAAATAGACTTTTCTTACTTACACAAGACAGTAAGTAAAACCAAAATTAATGTGTTAATATGCACAAATGATAAATATGAAAGAGATTAACGTGCTTCTCGTTGTGTTTTAGGTGAAGTCGGTGATCAACCTGCTGTTTGCTGCTTACACTGGCGACGTCTCGGCCCTGAGGAGGTGCAGCAGCTCTTCACTCTTTTCTCTCTTCAGAAATGTTCAGATATAAAATCACTAAAACTAAAAAAAAGACCGTCTGCATGCTGAACAATAACCCTCTTCTCTCCTGCTTGATTCGATGGTATCTGAATGGACGTGTATCCTTCGTGCAGGTTTGCGTTGTCCTCCATGGACATGGAGCAGAGGGACTACGACTCCAGGACGGCCCTGCATGTGGCGGCTGCAGAAGGTGAGAAGACGGTTCATGTGTTGAGGAGTCGGCGTGTGTTTGTTTTACGGGGCTGATGTGATGTTTGTGTGTTTCAGGACATGCTGAGGTGGTCCGCTTCCTGCTGGAGGCCTGTAAAGTCAACTCGGTTCCCAAAGACAGGTGAGCTGGGTCTGCTGGTCCTGAAACAAGTCTTATCATACAATCACGCTCCTAAACAACTCAAATAAGTCTTGGAAGGTTTTCAGAAGTCTTACATTTAATTTCTGAAGTCTTTTAAACAAAATTGCACATATATATATATATATGACACATTTTTATTTCTTTATTTTTAATATTTGCTTGAAAAATCACTGAGACGATTATCCAAGATCTGTCTGTCTACGATCCAAAGACGATTATCCCAACTGTTGCTGATGGACTGAATTAACAACAATCATTTTGAATTGGTCTGCTCTCCATCAACTGAGCCTCAGCTGTTCCCTCTCCAGATCCTGCTGTACCTGCTCACACCAACAGCGTAAAGAGTACACCGAATATCCAGCTGAACTGTGGGAAAAGTAGACAAATATGTGGCTGAGACAAAAGAAAAGAAAACGGACAAGCTGCTCTGAAATAAATAAGAATAACCGGATGTGTTTGCAGATGGGGGAACACGCCGATGGACGAGGCGGTGCACTTCGGCCACCACGACATAGTGACCATCCTCCGTGATTACCACAACCAGTCCAGCCCTCAGGACAGCACCGAAGACAAGACGAGTGCAGAGAAGAACCTGGACGGCCTGCTGTGATGGAGGACGGACGTGATGACGGTATGCTCTGAGGGGAAAAAGAAATCCGGCTGCATTTCAAGGTCCCCTCAGAAAACATGCAAATGTCCTGATAAAGAACTGCACACAGAAACAACACTAAAACAACCCAAACTGTACCGTGAAGAAACCAACATAGATCAAAGAAATCCCGTAGGGCAGCCGCCACCCCTCCAGTGTAAAAGCTCCTGGTCATGTTATTAGATGTTGTTGGTTTTTGTACTCAATCACTGTCTGTACTTTGAGTGGGGAAACATTTGTACTTTCTTTTCTCCTTCTGTACATCGTCGTTAGCTTCAGCTGGATAAATGTGGCTGCAGCTGGTAAAAGGATGAACTCATCCTTTACTTTCAAGGGGACTTTTATACTGAAAAGCTCAGAAAGGAAGCAGGTGTTACAGACAGTTTCGCATCCTCATTTCAAACCTTCTGTACTTCATCATCACAATGTGGTGGGATGTATCTTCCCCCAAACACTCTGCTGTGTTTGTATGCGTGTGTGATATTTATTTATCTGTTTAAGATAAACTGTACATTAACGTAGTGTGTGTAAATTCCTGACAGTGTAAATACGTACAGGTGTATAGTTGTTGCTCCGTAGTCGATCGGTCTTCTCCAGCAGATTTAGCTTTGATCACCAATTGTGAAGTCTTTTCACTAAAACTCTGGAAACTTAATATTTGAATTATTAACATAAAATCTCGCTTCATATTGTAATTTCTGTTGCTTCCTTTAAACGGTTAAATATTCAGCTTTTAAAAGACGAGTTCAAAGATTTCTGTTTGTTTACTTTCCAAAGGACATTTTTGTTGTTTTCCCCTAAAACTGGACTTTTCATTTTTCACTTTTTTGCTGATTTATTTACTGTTGTTGTTTTTTTATAAAGTAAGGAAATAATGTAAGCCAGCCAAGTTCAGTTTGTTTGTCGTCACCCGGCTGTTGAAAAGAGATTTTACATATCGGATGCGACACTGCCAACGCTCCTGCACAAACACTGAACCGCCGAGCAACTGTAAAGATCCACCAACCAGATTTCACTTTGTTTTTAGCTCGAGGTTCAAGACGTTTCAGCACAAACTGAAGCACTCGACAGTTTCGGGGACCTGCTGATGGACTCAAAGCGCTTCCTGTTTTATTAGCGACAGCGATTTAAGGCGTCTGGTGACTCTTTCCAAAAAAAATAATTCCTTGTTCGTAATATGTTTCTTAGCTGTTCTGTAAGTCTAAAGGAATTCAAATTGTAACTAGCTGAACTGTTTTTAGTCTAAAAGTATTTTTTTTATAATAAAAAAAAAAGAGGGTTCACGTTCAAGCGTAAAAAAATAATAATACTGAAACTTGGTTAAAGGTTGAAAAGTGCACCTTCTGTCAAACTGGCCTCAATATATACAGTTAACCTGAAAGAAATAGATTTCTATCAGCCAATCAGAGCAGAGCAGCAGCTGCAGATGCACTGATTCAGTTACAAACTGAAATCAGCTGTTGGACAAAACTCCAGCTGATTGATTTTAACAAAACACAACAGAGTATTAACTGGAGCACAGAAAAAGAATCAAACTTAATCAAGAGGCTCTTTTTAATTTAACAGGGTGTGAAGTGCAGAATATGTCAGAGTTTAGCTGCCGTGTCGTGTCTGTGTTTCTGCAGCAGCTGATGCAGTTCACCAGTCTCCACTTTGCTCACCAGCGTGGAGTCGGTAAGGTTTGATGAGATGCAGCTTCCTCTTGTGTGTTGCAGTCAGCTCGAGGTGCAGGAACTCATTTTGGAGTTCAGTTTGGAGGAATGAAGCGTAGTTGTTGTTCAATTGTCGTTGCATTTTTGTTTGATCTGGACTGAGAAGCAGGATTCAGGTTTAACTTGGTTTCAGGGTTATGATGAGGATTCCTGGTTTTTGAACCTGCTTCATCTTGAAGGCCTCTTCTCTCTTCAGCTTAACAATAAGTGAATCAATATGAATGATGAAGTCCCTTTAATGTCCTTTAGAGTTTTCAGTCCATCCAGCAGGCTGCTTGACATTAAAGTCTCTCCACACGTCAAACGTCTGTAAACGTCAGAAATATTTCCATTGTTGAGTCGCTGTCAGATCTTTTAGTCCAGAACGTGTTGACTCTGGTGGTTTGTATGGAAACCTGCAGAAGACTCTGGAAGGAGACCGGAGAAGTTCTCGAATGCAGACCGATTGTTTGTTTTTGTAATGTGCAAAAGAATCTGTTATACTTGAAAAGTTGTGCAGAGGTTTAGTTTTTGTTTGTGTGTTTGTAGCGTGTTGGAGGTTTGGATGTTTCTGCACTGAAAAAGTGATCGACGGCTCGCCTGCGACGTTAACAATCCAAATTCAATTCGGTTTTACTCCTCAGTTTGGGATCAGCTCACTCAGTTCTGTTCAAATGGTTCATTTCAAATAAATAAAATTATTGAAAGAAGCACAAACTGCAACTTAAGCTGCAATAATTTAGAGCCAATCAGCAATAGACCTGAAGTGATTGTAAGATGAAGTCGTGTAACTTCACGGTGGACTGATCCCAGCTGGCTGTGAATCACCTGATGTCTGTTTGCGTTGGTGCAGCTGCAACTGAACTTTTCTGAATGTAACGTGTTTTGGTGTCGTTATTTCTTCTTCATGTGTATTTATGCTGCTTCAGCCCACGTTGCAGGCAGTCCAGATATTTATTCACAGATGAAAACATTTAATAAAAGTCAGAAAAACCAACTGCATGTCTGGATTTCTTGTAAATATAAATAATGAGTCCTAATGATTAAATGAGTTATTTTAGCATCATGAAGAAATATTTACAGGCATAATTAAACATCATTCAACTGTAAAGTATTGAGCAGATATTAAATACAAATATAAAGTCAAAATATTTGTTTTCATATCTACCTTTATTTAAGGCATTTATCATATTTCTTAATGTCAGGTTTAGATTGAGCTTCATTTTGACATTACTAATGAGGTTGTGGCCCCGCCCCCCTGCAGCATTTCACCTGCTTCCACTTGAACAACTCCACTGAGGAGACATTTCACCCCTGCTTCATTTCCAAACAACATCCATCAAACAATCGTTAGCAGGTGTAATTGCTGAAGTTTAAAGTTGTTGTTTTTTTTAAATAAAAGGTTCAACTTTTCACTCGCACACAAAACTGTATATTAATAGTTTCCTATGAATCAGTGTGCTTTCATAGTATTGTTGCTGCTCAGAGGCCTTGCAGTCACATTCTTACATGGCTCTGTTTTACAGAAAGAGTTCATGCGGAGCTTAACTTTCACATTTTAGAAAAACTGAAATATGTACAAGCAAAGTGACAGGTGGGTGGAAAATTTGGTTCCACGGAGTTTCTGAAAGGTCACGGTGCTGACCTGAAGTCCTCCAAACCCACAATCCAAAAGTCAATCACAAGATCAATCGAGAGACCAGACAACCTCTGAGGAATAGTTGAGGAGGAGGAGGAGGAAGAGGATGAAGTTCAGACGACGGCTCTTCAGTTTTCATCTGGAAATTCTGCACTCATCTGAAAACACAAATTACTATTTTAACAAAGGAAGACGACACAGAAGCTGAGTAGCTGTGGAGGAAAGAGGGACATAGTCAGAAACCAGGTCCGAGACCAGTGTAAAGCCATGCCCAAAACCAGGTCCTAGACCAGTCTAAAGCCAGGTCCAAAACCAGGTCCTAGACCAGTCTAAAGCCAGGTCCAAAACCAGGTCCGAGACCAGTCTAAAGCCAGGTCCAAAACCAGGTCCTAGACCAGTCTAAAGCCATGCCCAAAACCAGGTCCGAGACCAGTCTAAAGCCAGGTCCAAAACCAGGTCCTAGACCAGTCTAAAGCCATGTCCAAAACCAGGTCCTAGACCAGTCTAAAGCCATGCCCAAAACCAGGTCCGAGACCAGTCTAAAGCCATGCCCAAAACCAGGTCCTAGACCAGTGTAAAGCCATGCCCAAAACCAGGCTTTTTTTTTTTTTGTTCTAATGCATGCTGGGTAAATACATGCAGTGTGAAGTTGCTGCATCTACCTGAACGTCAAACTGTCCCAATCCCATCAGATTATTGGTCTGAAAACCGAGCGGGAAGAAACACAGACAGACGTCAGACAGACTGGACCGGACGGGTTCTGGTTCTGGTTCCAGGATGAACCGCAGGTTTTTAAAGCAGCAGCTTCAGATCACTCACCACAGCGTCGATGTCTCTGGGGCTGACGTACTGCTCCAGTGCTTTGTAGTCGTCAGGAGACATGGGCATCATGTTGTCCTGCAGCCTGGACGGATGTCTGTACCGGAGGAACATTCACTCTGCTCAGTCTCATCAATCACATGTATCACTTCACTTTGTCTGTGGTGAATATGTCCGCTTACACTTCTGACACGGATATGAGCTCCGTCTTCATGTAGCCGCTCTTGACGTTGTTCTCCACGTCCATCGGCTCCGGAGCTGCGAGTCAGTTCAAAAATGTGATGAAGCTCTGCGCAGAAATATTTCGATCTTTGCTGCGTGAATGAAACGGCGTCTTACTCTCTGAGGGTTTGGGGTAGTACTTCCCGAAGGCCTTGTCTTTGGGGTTGTTTGGGTAGAGGAAGCGGAGCGGGTTCTCCGGGATGTTTTCGGCCGCCATCACCTTGTAGGTGCGGATGATGTCGGGCAGCGAGACGGCGGACAGCTCCTTCTTGGTGTACGGCTCCACCGAGTGATAGACCGGCTTGTCTGGGAGGACACGGAGACACATCAGCTGTTTGCTGCTAATCAGACAGGAGATTAATCTGTGTGAATCAGTGTTATTTTAATGATATTTATAGGAAATAGATTTCAGTTTTACACCTGGAAACATGGAGCACATCAAATAAAACAGGACCACATGAAGCTCCAGACTGGACAGAAAAACATTTTCAAGTCGGGCATTCATTTTGGATTTTTGTGGTAAAATTTGAAGCAATTTGGAGAAAATACTGAACGAAGATCGATAAATAAATTCAGAGTTTGTTCCTGTTGAACGCAGCACAGTGATGCACGCAGCAGGAGGAAGCAGCAACCTTCATGAGGAAGTTACATCTCCTGATCAACATCAGCGCCTGAGTTTTATTTCCACATGAAATGAGCTGCTCAAGAACCCAAATTAAACACAAATATTTGTTTCTAAGTGCTTCTGCTGTTTTGTCATTATTTTTGTGCACATGGAATAATTTATCATAATTTCTGATTCTGTGTTTCTCCTGCACGAACGATGTGTCTGTGATGCTGCCATGAAAAGGTACCGGTCGGTCGGCACGTTGAGGCGGAAGCGGCTGCCATCACTCTACCGTGCACGTCGTGCTCGATCCAGGTGAAGGTGATCGCTCCCTCTCGGCTGCTCTCGCTGAACCGGAGCAGGAAGGTGCCCGGACACTTGTCGCTGAGCAGACACTTCTCCCTCTCCTTACTGATGAAGCCCATGATGGAGCTGCAGACACAACAAACAGACACTTCTTTAGTCCAAATGCACCCTGGAGGGTTTTACAGCAGCGTCACGGCAGCACCCACCCGTCGTTCCACAGGGACAGCAGGTGTCTTTTGATCAGATCCAGGATTCCTTCGATCCACAACCAGAAGGGGAACGATTTCTCGTTGGCGCCCTGCATGTGGACGAAAGAGAGGCTTTGAGTTCAGCTCGAATAAAAGCAGCTGGACTGGAGGGAAGAGAAGCTCCTCTGCAGAGGGACGGCGGCTCACCTTGCAGAACTTGGTCCAGGGAATTTGTCCCTCCGGGTTCCTCTGGGCTTTGGACCCTACACAGAAACACACTCGTGTCAGTAAAGCAGAGTAAAAGTATCTGCAGTCCTTTCACAGGCTGAAGTCATTACTTTAGAGCTGGAGACTTTAGAGGACTTTTTTGGTCAGTCGGGCATTTTGGTCCACGCTGAAATATCAACAACTATCAGACAATTAGCAGTTTGGTTCCAATCCCGAATTCAGAAAACAGAAATTTGAGGATTTTTAAGACAATTTGTGACCTTAAATGTTATAAAGCTAACAGTTGCCCTGATGTAATGTGTGTTTATCTGCATACTGCTCGTCTCGGCTCTGGTTGTGTGTTTGTGTTTGTGTGCTCTGACCGAGCAGTTTGTCGGCGAGCATGTTGAGCTGCTCCTGGCTCAGGCCTCGCTTGGTGACCGAGGAGAACTGCCAGCTCAGGACCTCGGACAGCTGAGACCACTTCGCCAGAGGAGGGGAGATGAAGAACTTCAGGTTCTGGAAAACAGACGAGTCCATTAACAACGGAGCAGCGACACGGACGGGAGGAAATGTGAAACCTGTCGTCACCTTGGGCTCTGTGGTGAGCATGTTGTACCAGAGGATGGAGGCCCAGCCGCTGGGCAGCTGGCAGACGTTAGAGATCACAACAACCGGCAGAGACATGGCCTACAACAACAACAACAACAACACACGAGTAAGCAACGAGAACTCAGCCTCTTCGACCAGAACTTATTTCTACATTTGTTGGTGTCGTCTCACATCCAGTTTGATGTCGAGGCCGGACTGATTGAGCTGCATCTCGGACTCGAAGCTGAGCGAGTGAAGCTCCTCAGTGACGATCAGAGGACCCTGAACAGACACACACACCTACATCACACAATACTGCAACACACAATGAAACGGCACAAAACTCTCACAGTAGGAACACAAATACCATATTTAATTTAAATTCAGGATCTGCAGGTTAAATTTTAAACTTTTAGCACCTTTTTAAATTGTAATTTAACACTTTCCAAAATCATAAAGACTCTCACCTCGTTTGTTCTGTTGCCGGCGACTTTCTGCTCTTTCAGTTGCTGCGCGAAGAACAAAATGAAGTTTGTTTTTTGTTTTGAAAACTGGTCATAGAGTTAATTATTTTCACCCTTTCTCATCATGAGATAATTATCTCAACCCTTTATTGAAAAATCCTGTAAAAAAAAAACATCCTCCTGTCTTCATGCAAGTTCTTAAATCCTACTGTGAAATGACTTATCCACTCCATAATAACCAAATTAAACCCACGGGAACTGAAGGCCTTAATGTTCAATCCAAAAATACCCACGCAGGTATGTCGGGTGATATAACCGAGGCCTCACCAGATGTCTGAACTCTGCTGCCAGGCTGCCGTTCGACTCCTCCATGTTCATGACTTTGGTGTTCGTTCCCAAAATGTTGAACTTCCGAAACCTGATTTCAGACGGAGCATCGGAGTCAATCAATCAGGAGCCTTTAACTATCACGTTTAACATTTAGTTCCAATGTGATCCTTCCTTTTAACTTATCACAAAGTGTGTTTAAATGTGTGGAAGTGGTTTCCAGACGTACCCTTTCTTCTCTGTTACATCCCTGAGGAGAAGAAGAACCACGTTGTCGGTTACAAATCATGCAGGTCATGAGATTTGAAGCAGAAAACAAACATCTGAGACCGAGAGATGAGCTTACTTATCAAACACAGCCTTGACTTTGAGTTGGTAGTTGAACTCCTGCAGCTTCACCAGAAACCTGAACAAAAAGCAAGCGTGATCAACTCGACTGAAACAGAAACTGATCTGCAGGTAAACAACTTCTCATTGAGTCTCTGCACTTTCATTTCATTAAGCAAAAATACATTTACCAGCTGAAACTAGAGATATTTTAGTTTGATTTTTGCATGTTTCTTACCGGAGTTTGACGGTAAACTGGACGCCTGTTTTCAACACCAGGGGTCTCTGAGGGTGGGTGGGCATGCAGGGCTGCCGCTCTACGACCAGAGAGCTACACACACAGGTAACAATGGTGACTGACGGTCAGTAATAAAATGATCAATAACTCGTGTGTGAGGGGTTCCTCACTTGGAGAGCAGGTTCTTGAGGAGCTCCAGAGCTCGGGACTCCAGTAAAGCTTTCTTCTGCGTGAAGGGGTCGCATTCGTACGTGAACTTCTGCTCCAACTCCTGCAGCTTCTTCAGGTGCTGACGGACCTGCTGGAGGCTCTCCGCTACGGCCGTGAACCTGCAGCAGGAGGAGGAGGAGGAGGGAAGACAATCAGAAGGATGAAGAAAAGCACGAGGAGGGAGAGGAGGAAGATGAAGAAGAATGGGGGGAGCAAGAGGAAGAGAAGGACAAAAATGTAGAGGGCGAAAATGAGGAGAAAAGATGTAGAACAGAGGAGGAAGACATGTAATCCCACAGAGGACAGTAAGATGGATCCTGTCCCCTCTGGCGTCTCACCAGTTCTGCAGCTGGTCCACGCAGGCGTTGGGAGGACCGCCGATGCAGGCGATCTGCTGCCGCTGCTTCCACTCCGGCAGCTCCTCGGAGATCAGGTCCGACAGTAACGCCTGAGTGGCGTTCAGCAGGTCGGTCAGCTGGATCACCACATCCTGTCAGCACAGGTGACATCACGTTAACACGTCTGACGGGATCACCCAGGACGGACCGCTAACGCCTCCCCGCTCTGCTCACCTGACGATTGGCTTTCAGTTCTAAGCACATCCTCGCGATCGTCAACTTCTCTTTCTCCAGCTCCTTCGCCGTCATGCCGTTCACCTCATTCTCTGCAGAGGAAGAAACACACAAGCTTTCCTTACACACCTTAACGAAGGACCTTTGTCTTCCATCTCATGAGCAGCTTGTCAGGGAATCATCACACACTCCTACAGAGGAGGGAAGTATCTGATGTTCTCACCTCTGTTCTTCAGCGTGTTGATCTTGAAGTCGTACTCGTCCTGCTGGTCCTCCAGGTTCTTTATGTTCTGATCGACCACCTGCAAAGACAAATCATCTGAATCCATTAATGATCAATGCTCCAGCAGAACCTCCATCTGTGTCCGACTGAACGTCAGTCGTGTTTGTTTCGTTTCACCTGCACTCTGTCCTTCATCTCCTTCACTTTGTTGTCCAGCTTCTGTTTCTCCACCACCATGGCCGACACCGCGCCCTCACCCTCCTGCTGCAGGAGGTCACGCTTCATTTTAATTCATTGATCATGCAAATATGACAGAAAACTTCAGTCTTCTTTATTGCTCAGCTGTACTTTGTCTTGTCTCTCTAAATAAAGTTTATTGGAATCAAAGAATAAAACTTTATAGACTGAGCACATTCAATCAACATGAGTGTACCAAGAAATCAAAGGAATTCAATTAAAAGGATTTGTTTTCCTGACAAAAATCATCATAATAATAATAAGGATAAAAGAATTGCAATTATACAATTTATGGTTGTTATTCTACTTAAATTCTAAAGTCTCTTCAAGGGAGATGCAAAGAAACGGACCCATGGATAAAAAGACATTTTAAAGTCGGTCCTGCAGGTTTTACCTCAGTGCTCTTTGCGTTGGCCAAAATCTTCTGCTCCTCCTTCAGGTTTCTGGAGATGATCATGGCCATGTGGACGGGATCTTCCTGAAACCGATCCTGGAGAGACAGTCACTCTCCAGTTAGGATCTTAAACTTGAATGTGGTCTGGATGGAGTGTTCGCTGCAGGATCTGACCTGCAGGTTCCTCTTGATCTTGCGGATGTTGTGCTGCAGCAGGAAGTTGTTCTCCAGAGTGAAGCGGCTGTGCTGGTCGTCCAGCTGAGCGAGGAGGTCGTGGAACCGGACGGTGGCCAGCGAGTCCTGAAGCGCCACCGTGTCCCTGAGGAGGCCGAGACAGAGACACAGTAATACTAACAAATACTCACAGTATTAATTGTTAAATAAATTCTTTACTCTATAAATGTAAAGCGCATATGAGCAACCCATCAATCACGCGACTTCTTACCAGTCGATGCTCTCGATCCACTTGCTCAGGTACTGCCGGATGTCCATGGGGAAGGAGTCGTCATACAGCTGGTCCACCTGCTCCAGGTACTTGCAGTCCAACATCTGAAGCTGGCCCCACTGCGCCATCTTCTGGTGGACAAGAGCAGCTTCATGAGGATTCAGGGTTCAAACTGGTAATTACTTTTCAGATATAAATAATCATTTTCGAAAACAATCTGTTGAACATAAGCGGAGTGGGATGTTTGTCATTTGACGGGAGACACCTCAAACAGATCGATGGTTTCTGCTGTGTTTCAGTTACATTAAAGACCGTTTTAATAACACGTAGAATCTAAGATAAATGTGCAGCATGCTGACGTAACTGTCTACAGCAGCAAAGAAGAAAAATTACATAATATCAACAGCTATTGTAAATGTAATTCACCACTTTTTAAAACCTTCTAAGGGCTTGTTTGAAGGGAGCAGAATTCAATTCTCATATTAGGTAAATAACCATAAAAGGATAACAATAATGCAGTAATTTGAAAATCTGACTAAATAATCTCTGCAGCCTCTTGTTTCTCCATCCATCAGAAAGTCAGAGTTCAAAGGTCAGGGAGCTTTTCTCAAGCTTTAGCAAGGCCTCTCCTCACTCACTGCACCAAACCTGCTGCTTGCTTACAAGAAAAGAAAAGAGGAAATTAGAAGTGCTGACTCCATGACTCCTATTTTCATCAGAAACTAATCCAGGGATCCGGGCAGATGGAGCTGAATGCAGGAGTGATTTTTAGGTGTATTCAAGTCCAACAAGTTTAAACTTGTGTTTAAAACACATTGACCCTCTGTTTTGATAGAAAATTAAAAAAATAAAGGACTTATTTGTGCATTTTAACAGCTGAAGAGAGTCACAGATTAATTACACCTGGTTAATATAACACTCTTCAGCTAAGTGAGACAAATGCAGCATCAAACCGTATTTTCATCATATAAACTCAACATTAATATTATTTTTTTTATTATTAGCTTCCAAAGATGGAAGCAGGAGGATCATAGGTTTCATTTCCCCCACGAGAATAAAAGAGTCACTGACAATAATAAAACACAAAATATTGATTTGTTTCATATCTTACGTTATAATGACAGTTTCACTAATCAGCTGTAACACAAAACCCAATTGCGCATTACACGGTTTTCTCATCAACCAAACTCCTTTCAGATATTTGGCTTTTTAAGGATTTCCATCCTGATGCCATACAGTCGTATTTAATAGAATTAGACTCAACGCCTTGTCTACATGTTGATGCATTAGTTCATCGTCCGGCATACATATGATTGACCTGTTATTACATATGAACTCGTAATTCCACATTTACGACAAGTTATCGGTTAATGCTTTTCTATTTTGGACCTTTAGTGGTGGGCGTCGACGCACAACTTAAAACCTGCTGCAGGATCATTGTGGTTGAACTGACAGCTGCAGGCTGTAAGCTGCATTAACATCCACAAATCATTCCTCGAAGTGTTCCTGCAGTCCTCATGAAGCCAAGTTGGGCAATCAAGAGATCTGGACTAAATAACGCCACTACGCGAGAAAGGAAGCCATAACACTTACCTTTTATTTTGAGGAGACGTGTACAACCTCTCACAGGAACGCAAAAGTGTTGTTGGTTGGTTTTTAAAAATAAAAGGTCGTTTTACTTAAACGTGCCACAAATCTGCCAGGCAGCACCACAACCTGTTTCTACTGACGTGGTACGGCTGACTCTACGGAAACAGCCACTCACCGCTGAGAATTCACCATACGTCCCGCCCTTTTCTTTGTGATAGCCAATCAGAGCGATGGCCTGGTGGCTCTTCTGTCAGGTGAGCAGGGGCGCCCACAATAACAACTTTGCACAAGGATTAGTTTTACTTAAATACCCTCGAATGTGCACAAGATCAAGTGAGAAAACGTGTTTTGTCCTTTTATAGACTTTAACAGTGTTGTGATAAGTCTAAAATACATTTTACATTTTTAAAAGCAAAATAATGTTTGTTTTTTGAGGGAGGGAAGACAGTCCACAGAACAGCCTCCACTGACCACGTGTTTTCAAAGAAAGAGAAAGTAAGGAAACGCTAACTCTGAAACTGAAACCTAATTTATTGTGAAACGTCAGTTTGTTCATTATGTTGTAAAATGTTTGCAAAATAAGACGTGAAAATAATTTCCACAAACTACTGTTTATAATTGGAAAATACAACTTTAACCATTAACAGGCTAAAGTGGTTTGAAATTACAAAAATAATAATGATACTTGTCAGTTCTTCCTTTACCGATTATTTTTTTTGTTATAATAATTAATAATATCATTAATTATCATGAATGGGATTTACACAAGAAGAGTAAAAGAAGTCTGCTTCCATTTTTTTTAAATTTCGATGTCTTTTTTTGTGAAAAATCCCTTAAACCTTTTCAGTGCAAACATGTTTTCAAATCAAATAATCTGTGAAGTTTGAAGTTAAAAACTTGTAATATATTGACTTCTGTCTCTTGTGATGGGGGTTTTATTTTTAATGGTCATAAAACTAAATGTTTTTCCCACGCTGTATATATAGTTCAGGTTAATCAATATGAAGGAAACTTAATATTTTTTTCAGTAAAAACAAATCTAAATAACATAACTATTAATCAACAATAATAAAAATCATAACAACTTACAAATGTACCCAAGAACGTAGAGTTTTCTCGATAAAACATAATAAAGTAAATTATAATGTAGTTATTAATTATAATGTAGTTTTTACAAATTAATAGTGACGGATGAAATCTCTCCTCAAAGCTCTTCATTGTAAAGTTGAGACTTTTACAGTACATTTAAAATTATTCATTGGTCCCTAAACTTGAACTGTTTTACCTCAAAAGAGTTGTTTACATGGAGCTTTGTTTAGAGGGGAAATGTGTCTTTTGGAAGAAATGGTAACTCAGACATATGAAATGTGACACAAGCAGACAGTGACTTTTTTAAGAGCATCACAAGCCAAAAAGGTTGGAGTATACTAGTTTAGTCTTTAACACTGTGTTGCATTTAATAGACTTATTAAATGTAAAATGTATTTTTAAAGTAGCTGTAACTTAAGCAGTAAGAACTGTTGTTCACTCCGTGGGGTAATAAATGGGTATGTGAAGTACATGTCGTCCCGACATCCAACATCTCCATCTCACTTTCAGAACCACAAATGCAGCAGCATGGCCTGATGTTTTCTACACTGATGAAAGTGTGTCAGTCGAGGACATTCTGTTCCAACAGCAGAACAAAGCGTTTTGTGTCAGAAACCCCCATGAAGCACAACAACAGTCAGGACAGCTGCACTTGGCTCCAAATTGAGATGAAGCCTCCCTCTGAGATCACTGTCTGCTCTCACTGTCATAGTGGCTGATCCCAGGCTGTTTGTACGCTACGGTACCAGTCAGTAATGATTTCCAGTTTTTAAACAACCTGTAGAAAACTGTTGATTTTGATTCTTTTGAGATTTCCGCACCGTGGAAGAAGGTTTGAGGTTATAGTTTCTCCTTTGGGCTAAAAACAATTGCTTAATATTACCGAACCAATTCAATGCACCTTTTATAAAGAGAAAAACCAGTGTGACCAGCAACTACCACACACCACAGCTCAACTTTATAGTCAGCATTGCGGTGCCTTTAGCTGCAGTTCATCTAATGTCCACTAGATGCTGCACCACTTTGACTGTAACAGGAAGTGAATCAAATCCCAACACGTGCAACAACGTCCTTAAAAAATGCACCTGTCTGTTGCTGAGAACTGATCACAGCGAGGAGTTTCCAAGAGACGCTGGGACGGGGAGTCATTCAGTTCATGTTTTTCAAAAATAAAAGGCATGTGGAAGATGCCCCGCAGGGTTTACTTTGATTAAAGCTTAAATCAGGGCACAGGAAGACAGGAAGCGACAGGAGCCTTTATATCTATCCGTCTAAGTATCTATCTATCACATTGCCTTTAAGTCTCGTTTCATGTGGCAAAATAATGGTGGAAAATAATGTTCAAGAAAAAATCCTGACATCTGTGCATCCGATTGGCTGATTTCAAATTAGAGTCCAGATTCCATCTAAGTACAAAGTGCTAAACTTCAGGATTTCATTAAATCCTCTCAAAATGTAAAAAAAAAGAAGCATTTTTGCAACATTACATTCAGAATTTTTGTGATTGCTTTTGCAACATGAAATTGGTTCCTCACAGTAATATCTCCTGTTTCCATCGTGTTGGGTCTCATATCTTACTTAATGGTTTAAATGCATCTATTTATTGGGTAAAAATTAAAACTACAAAACTAAAGAATAAATTTAGGAGTCCATTTCTTGAAAGAACTTCTTCCATCTGTCTTATGGATGATATTTTATTGGTTTCTTTGCTGAAACTACTGTGCCAAATTTAGATTATTTTTTTTCAATATATTAAAGGTTTGCGTCACTTCTATGATCACCCTGCTGGACCCCAGGGCGTCCTCAGGAGCAGCCACAGTGGTCGACCACCATGGACGGGATCTTTCCGTAGATGATCTGCTCCTTGCGGTTGAAGTAGAGCATGTTGATGGGCGACATCTTGGTGGGCGTGCAGCAGGGCCCCGCACTGCCCCGTGGGTTGGCCTTGTTCACCAGGTGTGCGTGCGGATACTGCTGCAGGTGCATGAACTCACACTCTCCTGAGCAGTAGTTGGCTCTGTAGCGTTTGGGCGCGATGATCCAGTCCCAGCCGAACTCCTCAAAGTCAACGGTGAGCGGGTAGCGACAGCAGCGTGTCTCTGCAGACTCCTCGTCACAGTTGAGGCCCGAGTCGCGACGGGATCTCTTGGGGCTGTCGAGGATCTTCACCTCGATGAATGGTTGCTGGAAAGGAATCAAAAATGTATTGACAATGACGGAGGCAGTGAAAAAAGCTCGACTACAGGTCTTCCTTATGAGAAATATTACAAGTTCTTGAGCTTGACAGCTCGTTTTTGGAAGCAAAAATCCGAGACAGAAACTCGTTTTTTTGGGTATAGCTTGAATAATTTAACTTCAATTGAATGTATAATAACTGGTCCAACTACAAGTACCTCAGTACTGTTGCTTGTCCCTTTGTCCCTTTAGTCTAATTTTAGAAATGTTTGAACCAAGTGACAAAGTTTCGACAGGAGATATTAAATACCAGAAAGCATGAGGGTTTATGGTGATACGACGTTGATTTGCACTCACCAGTCCTTCCTCCCCAGGCTCTGCTGAGGTGACAGCCAAGTCTTCTCCTTTGGAGTCGAAGGCGTTGATCTCTATGCCGTAGTTGGTTTCTGGTTGACGCAGCCAAGCCTGCAGCAGAGACTTGATGTCGATGCTCTGCCAGGAGCCGGCGCCGACGTCAGTGTCGATCTTCAGGGAGCGGACCCGGACCCGGGTGTTGTTTCCTTCCTTCCCGGGTTTGAGGCGGGAGATCTGCAGGAAGATGGTGGTGACCATGTCGGCAGGCCGCAGGTGGACCCACAGCTGAGCACTCAGGATGTTTTTGGGCTGGATCTTTGGACTCAGGCTGAACAGACAGCAGGAGGACAACTCGTCCTGGGAAATTGGATTGGCTGGAAGAAATAATCCAGACATAATGTTGAATTTTCTTATTACATACAAACATTTGGGGTTAAAATTCTGGCTGTTTTCTGTCCAACAAATGTCCAAAAAACTACAGCAAAGATAGGCATGAAATTTGCTGTAGATATTTGTGATTTCTAGATGAAGAACCCTAATTATTTTGGTGACCCCCTGACCTTTCCTCTACCACCCCCCTCAATATAAGCTTTTCCCTTTTTCCTATGATGAAGTATCTTGAGAGGGATGGTTTGATTTATAGTATGCTATGAATCCTAATGGGTTTTTCTTTTGGATGTTACTCTTTGTTGTCTTTCTTTTGCACCTCAAGATGTCCCCTTGTAATTGGCCTGTCATTCTATTTAGATGTGTAAGTGGGTACTTTAAAAAGGTAAAATTGTATTGGTTTGTGGTCTGTTATGCTCTTTTTCTATTACTTAAGCTCTCAGTTAAACATCCCAGCTAGAGTTAGTTTTAAATGGCAGACTATAAATTCAACAGAATGTCTGCAAAAGTTATATATCTACATTGTTATATTATGTAATATAATATATAATATTTATATTTCTCAGATGCAGCTTTCCAAAGTCCTGTATACAGTTTGGAAACAACCTTTACGCACAGAATTTACGCACGAACTTCGTTTTTTTTTTCTTTTTTTTTTCTTTTTGTCTTTCAGAAAATATATAGAATAAAATGAAAGAAAATTTAAAAAAAAAATGTTTTGATTCGGGTTAGTTACGCTTGGTAGCAATGGTGATGATGGTCTCCATCGTTGCGTGGTCCTCGTCCTCCACCCGCGGGTCGTACTGGTCCAGGAGCTGCGTCAGAGGAGGTGCCTTCGGGAGCAGCTGGCGGATCATGTCCCGGCTGATGTTGGGCGCCTGTTCGAGCCGCAGGATGCTGAGGATCTGCGACTTGATGCTGTGGAGCCTCATTTGCTTGCTGTGCTCCCGGAAGTCGCAGGCCGAGCACTGCTCTCCGCTCTCCGCCAGCAGCTTGGAGGTCTGCTTCATCTCCATGGAAAAACCCGCAGAGAAGAAGACGGTCAGGCAGAGCAAGAGGAGCATCCTGGAGGGAAGAAAGGAGGTCAGTGACGCCGTCTGAAATGAGAGTGTCCCCGCGCCTCAGGACTTTATGATTGGCTGCAAAACATCTTTTTTTCTAGAAGTGAGATTTAAAGAGGTAGGAGGACTTTCAAGATTCTTAAATATTGACTGGGGTTTAAAAAAACATAAACCACTTAAAAAAAAAAAAATTTAAAACAAAAAAAAAACCCTGTTGGTATAAAATAGCTGACCCATGGATGACCTTTTACATATCTTAATTGGTCTAACAGAGAAACCTTTTCTCCAAAACTGCAAAAATACAATTAAAAACCCAAAGACACACTGACTGTGCACTTTTAGGAAAAACAAATCTTTCAATAGATATTTTAATGGCTCTTTTCTCCTCATTAAATTGTGAAATTAAGATCATTTGAGGAGTACAATTGTGTGTTTTGGGTGGTTTCAAGTGATCTGCTCCTCCCACCAAGCAGCAGCAGGAGGAAACTGGTTCAGCTGCCTGTTTATCAGCAGCTCTGAACGGTTGGAAACCATAAATTAACCAGAGAGGAGCTGCAGCACAGAGCAGAGGGTAAAGGATTAAATACACAACCTTGCAGGCGATGATGTTTCTTTAAAGTGGGTAAACAGCCCTTGTTTGGGGGAAAACAGATCAATATCGTTATGATTTGTTGTTCTTTTCTGCAGATATAGAAATTATGATGAAATGCTGTTGTTGCTGAAAAGTCGCCTGCTCTTCTGGTGTCTCTTCTGGTGCAATGGGATGTAACACGTCGAGATTCAGGTTTTGGGCCTGTTTGGCCAAACCAAAGGACGCTGTCATCGACAAACGTAGAGAAGACGAAACAGAGCAGTTTCTGAGGGACGTGAACGAGAGTCGATGTTCTGTAAGTTCAACTGATGATGTTTCATCGGATCATCCTCCAGCCAGCAGACCGATACTGAACTTTGCTCAAAGGATTTCGGAGGATATCGTGGCTCAGGCTCTGCAGCTGTGCTTGGAGGTGGAGACTCAATACAAGGAGCTGCCTTTCATTGACAATGATTATGATTATGTTATATGAATACACAAAGTTTTCTCACTGCAATCTGACTGAACGTGGACCCAAAATGTGCTGCTGGTGAATCAGGTGAAAATGAATGTCAGGTTGTTTGAATTTTAATACTGGACGAATGTAACTTCTCTCAGAGCCACAGCATGTAATCTGAAGAATCTGTCTCATTTCACAACACGTGTGAATCTGCGTTGCAACCGAGATTAATGACGAGTGGATCTTCTGACAGTTAGATAACATTTTGCAATAATTAGTGGAATCACTGTGATCCAAAGGTAGAAATAATGTAAATGTTATCTCGAGATCAGATGCATCCAAAATGGTTGCTCTAACTGTTACTTCATCCGTTCATCTCAGGATTATTTTTTCTGTGTACTTCTTTTAGTCTTCAATGACGTGACAGTGTTTCAACCACCAACAGTCTTCCTCAGGCGTAAATGTTCTCATGTTTATGTAAAATAAAAGCAGAGTTGCAACCCACTGATCTGTTGCTTCTCTTTTATGAAGAATGTGGGATTTGTACACAAAAATATAAATCATTTTCTCTCTGAGTCAGTGAGAAAATTACACGTATCAGACACCTGTTCAACGGGACGACCTTGTCACTCGACATGTTTACTGCGCAGGTTGAAGAGATTCTGTGTACATGAAAACATGAGCAGAGGTGAGAGGGTTACGTCAATGTTTCCCTGCTCGGCTTTCATGTCAGCCACTTTTCTTTAGTCTCAGAGAAGCACACTCAGAAAAGTGTTGAATTTGAGAATGTACTCCTATCAGTTTGAAATTAAACAGCTTTAATAGAAACAATTAATCACATCTGATAACCAATGAGAAGTCGTTCCCTGTCACACTTTAAATCGTTTCATTGCTAAAGAATATATTCAGTTTCTGTGTAAATAAAGCACACTCTAAAATACAGTGGTTGCTGATCCTGTTTTCAGAACATTTTATTGCATGTAATTGTAGTCATACAGCTTTAACCCGTTTGGTGCCCTGCAGCCATCCTCTCGGCTTGGTTTGGTTTGGTGTTATTGTACTTCACAAAAGCTGCTCCAATGGGAAAATAAAACACTGAACTAACAATGTGCTTAATATGAGTAGAATGCAAAATGCGTTGAGATATTTTATCTTTTAAAGTTTCTATCATAGGGGGAGTACTCTCCTGCTGGGTGGTGTGTCTGATACCTGAAAAACAAAATAAGACAAAAATACAATGATATGTAATACAGCAGGAAACTGCAGCGAGCTTTAAAGCCCCTTAAAAACTTGACTTCAGATTTTTTTATTCAGTTCTAAATATTTAATGTGACAAACGAAGTTGAAAAAAATCTCTTTCGGTATTATTGTTGTTGTTTAATATTCAAAAATGTTCTCAGGATCTTTAATGATCTTTGTGTCTCACCTGCACTCACTTTTCTACCAGTGTCCGCCCCCTCTTCCGTGGCCACGCCCATGGCCACGCCCATGGCCATGACCGTGACCATGACCATGCTTGTTCTTGTGTTTGCGGCCGTGTTTCCCATGACCGCCATCACTATCGCTGCCACTGCTACCACTGCCACTGTGGTTCCGGCCTCTACGGTCGTCTTCTCCATGGCTCCGATCTCCTTCACGGTGACCATCTCTACGGTCGTCTTCTCCATGGCGCCGATCTCCTTCACGGTGACCATCGCTATGGTCATCTTCTCCATGGCGCCGATCTCCTTCACGGCGACCATCGCTATGGTCGTCTTCTCCATGGCGCCGATCTCCTTCACGGCGACCTCCATGGTCGCGCCGATCTCCTTCACGGCGACCATCGCTATGGTCATCTTCTCCATGGCGCCGATCTCCTTCACGGCGACCATCGCTATGGTCGTCTTCTCCATGGCGTCGATCTCCTTCACGGCGACCATCTCTATGGTCATCTTCTCCATGGCGCCGATCTCCTTCACGGCGACCATCGCTATGGTCGTCTTCTCCATGGCGCCGATCTCCTTCACGGCGACCATCGCTATGGTCATCTTCTCCATGGCGCCGATCTCCTTCACGGCGACCATCGCTATGGTCATCTTCTCCATGGCGCCGATCTCCTTCACGGCGACCATCGCTATGGTCATCTTCTCCATGGCGCCGATCTCCTTCACGGCGACCATCTCTATGGTCATCTTCTCCATGGCGCCGATCTCCTCCACGGCGACCATCGCTATGGTCATCTTCTCCATGGCGCCGATCTCCTTCACGGCGACCATCGCTATGGTCATCTTCTCCATGGGGCAGATCTCCTCCACAGCGGTCCCCTGGCTGGGGGCCCAGGTTATAGCCTGAGGGGTGGCTGTCTGCAGCAGCACCAATCAGAAGACAAAGAAAAATTAAGTTTTGTTTCAAGTAAAAAATTCAAAATTTTACCACATTTTTACACGATTTTCACTTGAATCAACTCAAAAGAATGAGACAGTTTTATTGCTTCTCAACAACGGAGAATCAATACAAAACTGTGCGTCTTACCTGAACTGCTGCTGAACATTTCTGTCAGTGTTGGTGTTTGGGACAGATAATCCCTCTGTGATACACTACCAAATGAAAGAAAACAGGGAGGTGCCTTTTTACATTTCAGTTAAACCAGTTTGATTACATGCAAGGAAAATTACAGGTGTGAAAGTTTAGTATATGGTACAAAATATATATCTTGCCACTATGAACCTTTTAAAAACAAACAAGGTGGTTTGTTTTTACTGTTTCTGAGAGCTTTTTTAATAAAGAGCATCCAGTCTTTCAGTAAATATAAAAGTATTTCTTTATGCAGTAACACATTTTTAAATTTAAAAAAAAGAGGAAAACTTCAGTGTAAATTCTGAGGAAAAGTAGCATTTGGTTCACTGCTGTGTCCATCTGATTGCTTTTAGGCAGCTGTACTGAAATTAAATGGAAAATATTCCAGATTTGTTACATTAATTAAGTACAACTAACTTCAAGGAAAAAAAGAATATCGTCAAGTCTGCTAAATACTTTCAAAACTGTTCATGTTTTAAACGTTTCATCTAAAAGCTTCATTACCTTTACAAAACCTGTCTAATGACAGAAAACAAAATAATGTACTTACATGATCTGAGCAACAATCTGCAACTCTGTCTTCTGCCAGTGAAGAGAGGATGCATTGTAATTAATAGGCGCTGTCTGGCACACCTGTATTCCTGTCTCATTACGTCAGCGTAAAGGTGAATTCAGGGGAATCTCATATGAACAGTAGAAAGTCTTTCTGCATCTTTATGTGTCAAAGAAACACAAAACCCCACAAAGACATGCAGTGACTGGAATGAGATGCAATTGTCTCCTAAAAAAATATTTTCTTGTTCTTTCCAGATTAATCAATATCACAATCAATATAAATTCAAGTATCATCTTATTTTTAACCATAAATGCTGCCTCCTATTTGCTATGTTGTAGTACAACAATTCAAAAGGTCATTCTCATTCATCCTTACATGGCCAATATGGCTTGAACTGAGCCTTTTTCTGGTTTATTATAAAATATTTTAGTATTTTGTTCTTGTTCTTGAAATCTGTTTTTTATAAAATAAAAATAAACACAGAAACAAAAAAAAAGAAATAAAGTTAAAGACAATAAAAAAAAAAAAAGAAGTATAAAAACGATCAAGAAATCAAAAATATATCAAATGAAAGAATGAAGAGAAAGAAAGGACGTGAGAAAGGACACTGAAGTTTTCGGGAACAATTGAAGGCACCAATCCGGCCGATGACGCAGCACGTCGCCGCTAGGGGACGCTGTGACATCATCGACCACGTCGAATTAGAAACCTGGTCGCGCGAGGTGGGACATGATGATGATACCGGTGAGTTGTTGTGTTTGGACAACAGAAACTGCTCAGAGAAGCTCTGAAGAGGGCTGGACCTCAGCTTGGACCTCAGGTTGGACCTCAGCTTCGACCTCAGCTTGGACCTCAGCTTCGACCTCAGCTTGGACCTCAGCTTGAACCTCAGGTTGGACCTCAGGACGAGCAGCGGTTGAAGGTGATTAATTCGAGTTGACATGAACTTTTAGTCGTCAGTGAAAGAGGAGCTGCGACATCACCTGCTGCAGTCCGACACGGACAAACGACCTTTTTCTTCTTTGCGAGGTTTGTCGACAGCTTTTGAACAGAAACAGCATTTTCAAGTAAGTTAAAGGTCATAAAATGACTCAAAGTGGATGAAATATTAAATTGCTTTTGGGAGGTTTGTTTTTGGTGTGAGAGCGTTTCTGGAATCATAATTAGCTACGTTTGGCTGCGCGTGATGTTTTTGACATTTGTATATTTAATTAAAAAAAATACAAGACTATTACAATAACTTTGTAAATAATGGCTAAAGAACCCTTTTTACTGTTATCTGTTTAACTATTAAATATTTCTAAATGTTCTAATTATTTCTAATGACGTCTGTAACCCTCCCATAGAGCAGAAGGAAGCATGATTATTGTTTTTATTAAAATGTCTTTGACATTATTATTCATTCATTTGCATAACAAAAACCTCGTTGCATCTTAATAGGACCTCTTTTTTTTTTAATGTTTATGGAGAGTTAATCTGGCAGTAAAATAAATTCAAAAAAATAATTTCATTGATGTTGTTACTTTACAAATGCTCAATCTTTTCAGACTGAACTGGTGTTGATGGATCCAACTGAACCTGAGGCGTCATGGATGCCGTGGACTACGGAGATGACCTGAGAGTGTCTGCGGGAAGGATGAAGTGGTGGAGGGAGGTGGACAGGTGGAGAGGGACAGGGAGGCCGAAGATCGAGGAAGAGGAGGAGCTGGTGGAGGTGCTGCTCCGAGGCAAAGCGCCGTGGGGCTTCACCCTGAGGGGAGGCACCGAGCACAGAGAGCCCCTGGTCATCACAAAGGTAGCGCTCATTGTTTCGGGGCGACGCCCGTGTGTGCACAGTAATATAAATTTCATTATTGATTATCAACAACTCTTCAGCAGGTGTTGGACTACATTTTATATTCACTGGATGTGAGGAATGGGCAGAGCTCAGGGAAGCACCTTCGTCAGCCCAAATCTGCAGTGCAGGTTTAATTTCAATTAGACTCCTGGTGCAGAATTGAATGTGTCTGACCTCTGAGTAGAGCAGCTTAGAGCACCGCTCAGCTTTCTGAGCTGAACACCATCGCAGTGTGAGATATTACACGAGGTCCACATTTTGAACAATTAATTATAGTGGTCCAGTTTTAATAATACTGAATAATCAGCGTTAGCGGTTAAGGGTTCGGGTACCCAGATACCAGGAGCCTTTTCTACCTGCTGTGAACTGCAGCTTACACGCAGCACTGCACCTCGAGCCGCCTCAGATTACAGGTGGAGCAGGGTTTAAATATTCATCACAACTCTCAGGTTGCGGCCACCACAGGTCATCCTGGATGATGAGGATGAAATAGTTTCCTAAGTCAATTGTACCTCACATTGTTTTCATTATAGCGGTTTGTTTTCCTGTTTCAAATGTTGGCTTAAATGTGTTCACCTGATAAAAAATGAGCACCTCCTGTAACTCATTACAATGTAGAAATGGATGACAGACATCTTTACAAAGGAAGGCAACACAGGTATGGCTACGATAAATCAGTAATGTACCCTCTGTACAGTGACCATTTAGCACGTATCAAACTAAGCTCTATTTCCTATGAATGCTTACGTTCCTGTTATTTTCTAACACCAATGAAAACAGCTATGTTACCATGTTGATTAAAAGAAGGGTACTAACATGCCTAATGCTCGTAGTAATATGTGCGTGATTATGCAATCATTTTGTCCAGGTGGAGGAGGGCAGCACGGCAGCAGCGGTCCGTCTCCAGGCTGGCGATGAGATGGTGAGAGTGAATGCGGTACCTCTCAGCGGCTCTCGGCAGGAGGCCATCTGCCTGGTGAAGAGCTCCCACAGGACCCTGACCCTGGTGGTCCGAAGGTACCTTTGTCACTTTAGTTTGAGAAAAGGAACCGTTTTCTTTAACAGAAAACATCCTTGTTTTGTGTCAGAAGAAATAACTATTTTAGATTAACAACCACCCATTTATCAGGAGGTCAGAGGTCAGCGTCCTGACAATAGATCAACTTTGCAATACTTTTTCTTGACTTGACTCTAATGACGTAAGACAGAGAGGACAGGAGATAATGTAGAGGGTACTAACCTGTTGCTTATAAGCAGATTGTGTCCTAAAGATGCTAAAATCCCACTTTGTTTCTTCTCCAAACATTAATTTATTTTATGAAGGGGGGGTCGGCTGAGGCAGAGTCTGCCTGACAGCCGTACACATGGGCCTCTCGCTGCTCGTTTGCTCCTGAGGCTAAAACAAAAGCTGGTATTGTGGAGGCAGTAGAGGTCCAGCCAACACCGTTATTCCACAGCGCAGATAATGACTCGTAAATTAGACAGAGACGAGTCCCCTCTGTCAAAACTCACCTGTCTCAAACCAGCACTTGTGGTCGGACGGTTAGGAGACGGTAAGGGTCGACCTTCAGCCCAGGACAACATGTACAGATCAACAAAAATAATGAGCAAGTGGCATGCGGATACTGACGGCATTTCTCTGAACTTGAAACATGATTTAGTTTGTCTTGTTAACCAGTTGGATTTAAAGGCTGTGAATGGTCTTACAGCAAAGTGCAAACTTGATGTTTTAGTGAGTTTATTTTAGAAGAAATCTTGTCAAAACTGCGTATTCTCTGTTTTATATCACTGTAAACTAAATATCTTTAAATTTGAGAGTTTTATGGCCGTATAATTAATCAGTAAATCAAAAATATGATCTACAGAGTAGTCAGTAAAGCAAAGACATATTAGTTACTGCCCTCAAGAGAACAACAACTACACCATGTTGCAGCAAATAATATTAAATCAACAAGTCGCCCATCTAGAGCAAGTATATTTCAATTACATTTCTATGACTGGGTCTCTGACTTGTTGGTTTGGCGTCTCTATAATAATAACCCTGCACTTGGTCCGTAAAACTATTTTACTACATGTGTCACTGATGTCCCGTCTCGTCTCCTTGCTGGCAAATGGCAACAGAGTCTTAAAGCTTGAATCCAATTACTGTGGCAAAGCCACATTCGTGGACTCAGCTTTGCAGAGCGGGTTGAGTCAACAGCAGGGAAAGGTGGGCTGATGGTGTTTCAACAACCTGCTGATGTGGAAACACTTAATCTGAGCACGTTTAGAAAGCAAACGCTTGGCTCGAGTCAATAAGGGAAATCTTAAAACTCGCTCTGAGAGATCGTTTAGTTGCCGTCAGGGCTGCTTCAGTCCAGCGGTCCTCCCCTGTTAGCAGGAGGAGTGGTAGAGTCCATGTTGCCTAGGTGAGTTGACACTGCTTAGTGGGATAGGCCATATCAGCAGAGCCCATTGTTTTCTGGGGCTTTGGCTACTTCAACAGGCACAGAGTGGGCACTCCTGCCTGATTTTCTTTCCTTTCTCTGGACATGTTTGATTTTTAGAAGATAAAGAGAAGGTTTCCACTCCCAGGTACTTCCTCTCCTCCTCCACCTCTGTCTCTTGCTGGTTTTTCTGTCTTTTTATTTCATCTCCTCTGATTCAATCATTTGTGGGATTAGAGCAGGAAACAGTGAATGAGGTTGAGATAACGGCATGTTTTCTTCGTCTAGATGACACATAAAGGTTCAGAGGGAGTCACCCATTCTCTCAAAGGATCAACTATAAATTTAAAAAAAAAACTGCCAAAATGCTTGAAGGGACTTTCCTTAATTTCCTCAGGATTTATCTCAGCATGGAAAAAAGATGGATGACATGCGCAGGTAAACTGAAGTCTGTTTGTGTGGAACTGATTTTCCAGCTTCAGCAGAGAGGATCAGAGTGAATTTACAAGGAAGCTTGTCTTAAAACTCTCAAGCAGGCAGCTGACCACTGGTACAGTGTTAATATATCTTTATGCACTGATTCATGTGATGAAAAATTTGTTTTTGGATATTTACTGGCAGTAGTTTTATGAAGAGCTGACATTTTTACACTTGTAGACAAAGAAAGCGGATAATTAATCATGATATTGTTGGGAAAGATTGACTGCAATATGTCAATAATTGTTTAGAAATAATTAGAAAATTACTGTCTTAAATACTTTTTCTTTCCTGTTGTAAATAAGTGTAATTTGTTGGAGACTAGGCTACCTATTGACACCAAAAGTAATGATTTTTTTTTCCATGAATTACCTGAATAGTTTTAAGGGCAAAACGAGGAGTACATGTTGTAAGAAACTAAAATGTTTTTCTAGTTTCTGGTTGCTGTGAAGATAACTTGAAGTCTGATTCATAACAAAGCTCAGGATTTAGGAAATGGTATTAGTTTAATTCTTGTTACCACAGAGCCAGATGTTCCAGATCTTGGCCATCTTCACGTCTGCACTCTTTACTGCATTCGATTCCTCTTTTTTTTTTTGTTGCCCGTGCAGTCAGTGACACACCGATAAGCCCAGCTGTGATGACGCTGGCACTTTCTATTGTGTGCTCGTGTTTAGAGCTCAGCGGGGTGAGATCGGCCCCACGGGCGGCTGCTGCTGGATGTTTGGGCTCCAACCCCAGCAAGCTGGTGAATCAGCAAGATGTGTCATCGCCGAGCTGTCTGATAGAAGCAGGAGATGAAAAGACTGGTCAGAGAAGGAAAGAGTGAAGGTGTAAAACTAGGATGGATAAACTATTTAACAAATCAAGCCCTTTCTTGTATTTACATATCTGCTAATGTACCCGGTGTACATTACTAATACTAAAGTATTGAGTTAAAGAGTCTTCAACGAGCTGAAAAGAAATATATGGTGATCTTCCATCTGGTTTTATGTGCATTATCAATATCACATACAAGTTTTTACGCCTGGCTGAGGTGGAAAAGTTATTTTTAAAGGTTTTGATTAAAAACAAAGTGCTACAAAGTGTAAGTTATATACAGGATGCATTCAAACAACACCAGCTCATTGTGTCGTCGTTTTCTGCAGTTGTTTAATGTCCCCGACTGGAGAATTGAGCCCACCAGCTCAAAACCAACTCTTAATATTCACCGAACAGTCGTGGATCAAAACAGGCATTCATTTGCATGTTTTTTGTTGATTTTTGTGACATTTTGTTAAGGTTGACAAATGGCCAGATAAAGATAAAAACAGGCTCAATTTTCAGAAGAGCATAAACATCTGAAAGATGTTGACAGAACCAAATTTAACCCACTTGATAAGAGTTCAGCCTGACACACAGGCTACCATTCGAGCCCTGTAATAAGCTACTGAGTGGACAATATAAACAGTGACCTCCCTTCAAACACACCTGATTTGTGTTTTAAACTCTTGCACAGTTTTCAGCCGCTCCTCCCCTCGGTGGAGCAGTTATTTCACGGTGAAGGAGTCTCTGAGTGTGCCTCTCTCCCTCTTCCCCTCCTCAGTCTGACATTCATTGGTATCTCTCAAAACAGACGTCGGCCGGGGCCAAACATTCCTGTCTGTGCTGTGTCTCTTGTCAAGGACACTGAAGTAGATTGTTAACTGCAAACAAAATCGGTTTTGAAATGTGGAAATGTGCTGCAATGTAACACTGACATGGTGTCAGGCCGACAACAGGACAAAATCCAATATAACAATCAGAGAAAATATCAACAATTAAACATGAGAACCACTCCTTGTTTTCTTACACAGAAAAAAGAAACTCATTAGGTTCATTTACATGTTTTAAGAGCACAAGATTAATTTAAATGATTTTAACCCTTAACCCACCGCTAGTGTTGTCAACCGAAAGGTTTGTGTCACATTTGATGACCTGAATCTTTTAATCTCTCCTTCTCCTGTTTATGTTGCATCAATTTACTCCCCCAGCATTCTCAGTCTGCAGGCCCAGCCTGCTTACAGCCCAAATACTAGATTACAGCAAGGACACTGGACAGGACAATAACTCCTCCCCCTCATCTCAAATCCCCCTTTATAATCTTCAAGGGAATCTCCTCTGCAGCACAAGGTGGTGTGTGTGTGTGTGTGTGTGTGTGTGTGTGTGTGTGTGTGTGTGTGTGTGTGTGTGTGTGTGTGTGTGTGTGTGTGTGTGTGTGTGTGTGTGTGTGTGTGTGTGTGTGTGTGTGTGTGTGTTTTCATATCGGGAGGAGGAGGAGGAGGAGGAGGAGGAGGGCAGCAGCAGCTCTTCAGTCATGAAATTGCCAGATTCCTCAGATCGCTCAGATCCGGTGGGAGTAGTGGTGTCAAAGTGTGTCTTTTTCTTGTCCTGAAATGTTCTTGAAGGAGTCTGCTGTGGAGAAGTGGAGTGGAAGTGTCCTTTAACACCACAAAGACAGATTACACACACAAACAGAAAACTGTGTCACCTGGTTGGTAAGTTAACGTGTTTTGCTCGTTCACTTCCATCCATCAAACAAACCAAAGCAACCATTTAGCATCACAGCACATCATCAGCTATTCTTCTTTTCTTAAATCAAAAAAATCCAATCAACGTTTAAGTTTGTGCTGCTACAGTCTGCCTTTTTCTTTCCTGTCTTAACTTACACTTATTTCTGCCAAACTGAATTGTTGACTTTTTTCTGTGTCACCTGTTTGTTGATTGAGCTCTATTCTAGATATAGATTATACAAATGTCTCAATTATCAGTGTATGTGGGGGTGTTATTTTTATGCTCTTGAGCGCAGGACAAATCACAGTCGTAGATGTTTCCCTGCACAGGTTCTTCAGATTTTACTGATGATGGATTTAAAAGATAAGATTAGTCCAAATGATTTAAGGACGCTGAGGGAAGTCTTTCTTTCGTCACTGCTCTTGTCGTCTTTTTGTATTTACTTCATCAAACCCTCTGGATGACGGGGGTCCTCGTAGCCAACTGGGTCAGCTGGTTCAGTTTCATGTTTAGTGAAAAGAGTCCAGCTCAGCTCGTATTTCCTGGGAGCGTCTCTGTGGAATATCTGCGCCAGACCAGCTGTATCCCCTGACAATAGACCCTCAGCGCCTTAGAAAAAGGGACATTTGCATTTCCATTGTGCAGGAGCTTGTTTGGAGGCAAAGCAACTCTCACTTTCTGTGTCACATTGATCAGAGCGAGGGAAGGATTTCAAGTTAAAGGAACAGTTTGTGCTTAAACACTGATGTCCGTGGAATGAAAGATGCCTTTTGTTGTTCTGTAATTTGCTGCCACATCGTTTTCACATTTTTTTCTTGAAGTGAGAAATCCTTCAACAAAGTAGATTCTGGCTTCAAAGTTCAGAAAATTATCGATGCATGCATGTCTGTTTTTTTGCAGCTGGTACAACTAAGACTACGTGTTTTAGTCGGTGCACAGCAGGTCAGTTGAGAATGCAACATTTAACATTTTGTTTACAGGCAAACAAACATTTCAACAAATATGGATAATGACGTTTCCAAGAAGCTAATACTCAAAATAAATGACTCGGGTTTAAATAGAGAATTGAGTTACAGTTATATCGGAAGACGTTTGATGACTTTTCCTTCATTACTTGTGAATGGAATGAGTCCTTTTACTTGTTTCGACGTTACAACACTGACAAGAATATCCACATATTTCTATCGTCCCTTGAGGGGTTATGTGCAACAAAGCAGAGACAGTAAAGACACCAGAGTCAGGTGAGATATAGTTTAAAAAGTCAAAGAGAAGATGTCACACTCTCTTTATTTCATGGGAGCGACTGGGAGACGCTCAGACTCCTGGGAGATGGCCAATATAGATGTCCCACTTGAAGTGAGGGTACAGCAGGGAGGGAAATACCTCCCTGCATTCCTTTGTTGAAAGAATGCAGCGACTCCATCGTGGCCTGGCAGGGTTAAAGTTTCAATTAGGGCAGGTAAACTCTCATCAGGTCGAGATATTTCTCTTCTGTCCGACATTTGAAATTCAACAACTCAGATGTTCCAAAATAACAGCATTTTGAAATTGATCTTTCTCAGAGTTTTTGACACAATTAAGCGCTTCTGTATGTTTTTTTTTTTCTTTCATCCCACATCTCCTCAGGTCTATACATCAACCTAATCAGTTAGATGAAGGAGGGCGCAGTGGTTGGGAGGCAGATTTTGTTTCATTCTGGGTATCCACCTCGCATTCGTCTAATTTTTCTAAAAGCCAAGCAGCTAAGCTCTGTCAGGGCCATATGGCTGTGACGGATATACTTCTCTCTGTTGTGAACGCCCTTCACAATAAGAGAGGCATCAGATGCAGCAGCCAGAAAAGAGGTGCTCTTATCTGCCTGCTTGACTGATTGAAATTCTGCTCTGTGATTGGGTCCAGAATACAGTGGCATTTCAGCATCTGAACACATTGACTGTCCCGACGAGGTCGTTGTGATTGAATTAAATCTCAGACATCAACATAATGGCTTATCTTGTTTTTCAGGTTGCTGTCATCATTCATGTGGAGCAATGGGTTTAATTTTTCCTGAACTCTGGGAATACTGAGTAGCTAATCTAAGGTTTAAGTTTAAAGGTCATGGATTATATTTGTGGAAAATTATTAATTAGTTCGTATTTATTTGTTGTCCAACTTGGATTTGATGAGTTTAGGAGGAACTAATATGGACCTAAAGCTCCTAGCGTGTTGTCAGACTCTCCATAAGTCAAAATACTAAATTTGATTGTGTGTAATTCTGTTATTTTGTCATCTCTTTTGTCATCATTTGATGCCAACATGTCCTCCTCCTCCTTTTCCTTCTTTTCCATCCATCACTCTCGACCCATCAGAGCTAAAATGGTCGATGTTGTATCGCCACGTACAATGCCGTCAGAAACTGAGGTTCATGTGGCGAGGAGCTTTCTCACCAAGATTTTGCGAAGCTCTATGAGGTACCATACTGTTAGCTTGCCGTGTCTGGCTGTTTACTGCTGGCTTTTGGTGAGCCTTTGTGATTTTTGGTCATTGAGTTTGTACATCGTGTTTTGTATTTTGTATTTTTTGTAGTAGTTTGTATGGTGCTAGTTGTCCAAACCAAATATGACTTGGTTGTAACTTATGTTGCTTTTAGTTGGTTTTGTCATATTTATGTGTCATGAAGTTGACATGTTTATTATTATGTATATTAGGTTGTATGATCTACTGAACATGTCTGACTCTTTTCCTTTTCAACATGCTCTCCAGGAAGAACCGCTTCAAGGGGTATGTGCAATTTTTGTGTGGGCAAAAGGAGGAACTTTGTGCGGTTCATACCAAGGCATGGATGATGAATTAACCACATTTTCAGGCCTGAATGCTTTAAACACATGTCTAGAAAATAATTAATTGGACCTGCAACTAATTCACAATCCTACTGCCTAACTTTTAATGGCACATACTGAATATCAAACCAAATGTTTTAAATTTCAACTTTAACAAAGTACTGTATTCTGAAATGCTAATTGTGTCGACATGCATCCATAATCATAGACTTATGCCTCCTGTTATTAGTGGATTCTTATTTTGCAAAAATGCAAGAATATTAAAGTGAATTGAAAAATGATTGGATACTCTTAACTTTGTGGACTTATTCAGTATCTGAAGCGACACCTCATCTTCACCGTGGGATGTGGAGGAGACGGATAGGGATGCCCTGCTTTGCACATGAAAAAAATGTTAAACTGCAAAATCCTGCCATCCGTCTTGTCATGAAAGAGTTTGGAAAATGCCAAAGAAGCTGAAATTTCAAATATTCCCCTGAATGTATAAAGTGCTCTGTTGCCTCTCTGCTTTGCAGGAAGAATGATCCGAGCTCGCGGCCCCATTCCTGGCACTCCTCCAAGCTGACAGAAGAGGAGCCCGAGCCCGCTGCGAGAGACGCCACCCCAGCACCAGTCTGGCAGCCAAAACATGAAGCAAAGTGAGATGTTTGGGTTCATCTTCTCTCTGCATTCAACAGGGCACAAAATATAGTCATCAAATTCAAGCAATATTTTTTTTCTGTCTTTCCCCTACAGGCCCAAAGAGTCATCCACTCCAGGGGACCAGAACACCCAGCATCAGATAGTCAGTCCGTTCAGCTCAGTGAACCACATGGAGAGACTGGACCGCCCCTCCCATCCATACCCACCAGGCCGTCTTTCCCCAAATAAATACATCAGCAGTGCTGATCCGCTCTGTGGACCAGGAGGCAAAAGAGACTCTGGGTTAAGCTGTTTCTCTAGCGGCTCCAGCCCTCCTGTTCATGAACCCAGCACATTGTGTAGGAAGGGTACCAGCACTGAAAATATCTTCTTTAAGGGCCTTCAGAGAGAAGGACCTCAGCAGACCGAGCGGCCCAGGTACCTGCAGCCAACACTGGGGAATGGAGGCCGGGAGGGGTCAAGGGCAGAGGAGCAGCCAGCATCTCGGGTTTCTGTTGCAGGAAGACCCAGCATCAGCCCAGTGTGGCAGGTACCGGAGAAAAAAAAGTCCCAGTCTCCTCCTCCCCCACCTCCTCCGCTACGCAGTGACAGTTTTGCTGCCACAAAGGTGTTTCCTTATCCTGAAGGGCCGAATGGTTCAGCGAAGAGCCATGGCAGATCAATTGAAAAACTGACTGAAAATAACAGCCAGAATGGCCTCAGAACTCACCAGGAGAAAACCTCGGAGGCCAAACGTAGCTTCAACCTTTTACCCACCAAAGACTTCTCCCACCCCAGCACGCCAGCTGATCACAACCACAACCAGCTGCACCCCAACAAACTCTTCTCCCTGTCCAGCAGTGATGTCAGACAGCCTCATTACTCACAACGACCATCTCACCAGAGGCAATACAGTGACGAAAGCCCCTTCTACTTGCAGACAAGAACAGCTCCTCCCACAAAGACTCAAAGTGTGGGAAGCTACTATCGCAGCCTCCAGGATCTGCCCACGAATGCTTTCGGCCGCAAACAGACACAGCACTCCTCAGCATCCATTGCAAGCTCTGCCGCACACCCAAACCTGGAGAGCGGGGGTCACAACAGATACTGGCCAGGCCTGGCAAGTAAACATTCGGTCCAGACTGCTGAACACAAGGCCAGGCAGGGCAAAGTAGAGGGCCGGAGAGGGGAAACAGACAAACCCCTCTGGGTAAACAGCAATGAAGCAGGCTTCCCAAGTTCCTTGATGACGAACATTAAGGCAAAATATTCTCTACCTCAGTCCCAGATGCCTTATTGTGAAAATAAAGAACGCAATGGCCTCTCCCATCTGGGGAATGGTCTACACTACGACCACCAGACCGCTGAGCTCTCTGTTCGAAGCCGTAGCCCAGAGGATGCTGCAAAAAGAGGCGAAGGACTCTCTAATGACATGAAAAGACTCTTTACGACACATCAAAGTAATGATCATAAGGTTAGTCTTTCAAGGCACCAGGATCCTTGGGTGCCTCAAGAAGACCACAGAATATCCCCCCTGAAAACCCCTCTTCTTCACTCCCTGGCCCAGGAGAGCAGGAGTCTAGCTGAGAGGCAACCAGCAGCTACGACCAGGAGTGTCACAATCAACCAGGACGCCGGTGACACCGTGGCTACCAGCAGTGGAAAAGCAAATCGCCGCAGCGACCGCTACGCTACCACCCTCCGCAAAGAGATCCAGCAGAAGCGAGCCCAGCTGCAAAAGAGCCGCAGCGCTGCAACCCTGACTTGTGATGCAGAGGATGAGGACGCAGAAGAATGGAGATCCATGGAGGCTTCTACATCTTCGGGTGTCTCCTTCTCAAATACCTACAAGGACCACTTAAAGGAGGCGCAGGCCAGAGTCCTCCAGGCTACCTCCTTCCAGAGACGGGACCTAGAACCCCTTGGACCAGAAGCCCCGGTACTTAAAACATCCAATGGACGAGTTAGAGGACGTAAACGGTTCCACCTGGCAAAGAGGATGCACTCTTTTTCAGAGCCTGACAAGATAGACAAAGTGGGAGTGGAGGGAGAATCTCAAACAGGCTCATTTGGGGAGCGCAGGAAGTTCTTTGAGGCCAAACCAGCCTTTTCCAGGCCGGTGCTGAAGTCAGGTCAGGGTACAAACACGAACACAGATCTTGACGAGACGGGCAAACCCAAAGACAAAACTCCCTCTGGAGAGTCTGAGGAGGCTCTCGCATCTGCAGACCCCAACCACCTCAGCCCGGGACATAAGCAGGTTTTACTGGAGCAGCAGAGGCTGGGGACCTTCGCTGAGTACCAGGCCACATGGAACAAGCAGAAGAAGCCATCGGAAGTCAAGACGCAAGGGAGGTATCACTCAGCGGAGAACATCTTAGATGCAGGTGCTGAGGAGAAGGCCATCTGCATCCATGAGAGATCCCGATCTTCTCCTTCTGCAGACTTCTACACACAGGTGACTAAGATTATGTGGGTTTTTATGTTGCAGAATAACTAGAAAAGTGAGTTGGTAGGTAGCCATCCTGGATAAGGAATATACCACTTATATCACAACGTCCTTGTGATCTGCTTCCTTGAAGGTTAAAGTTCAAGGTTTGGAGAATGAAAACGTCCTGTTTAAGATGAGGGACAATGGTTAAAAGAAACCAACATTACACCACTGCTGTCTTTGTTTGCACCTGTCAAACAAGAAATAATTTGCATAAAGACTCGGTCAAAGTGTAAACGCAGGTTGTTTAAAGTGTTAAATAAAATACTGTCATTTTCTGTTGAGGACGCTGTTTAGCAAAGAAACCCTGAAGTTTCTCTTTCTTTTGCAGAGTATTCCTTCTCCATGGAGAGACCCTCAGTCCCAGCAGAGCAGTTCAACCACCAGGTGACATAAACATCTTGTCTGTTTTGGCTCTATATTTATAAGACGACCCAAAAGGTTGCAGGATGACGCAGAGTTTGTCAGGTGAAAGAAAAGTCAAACAGGCGATCGCTTCCTTTCTGTGCGTCCATCATCACCTATGTGCGCTGCAGAGAAATCTCAAGCACACATCTGCCCACTCTGACTTGTCGATTTCTCTGGAACAGCCGGCAAAATGAAACGCCTGCGAAGTTTCGTTTAAATGTGGAATGTAGTTGGTCTGTGAGAGACAACTGGTCTCAGTTTCTCCTTTCAAGTGTCCTGAGCTGAAAGGAAGTGATCGTTTTCTGTCATGCTAAGATCCCTTTTCCAACTTTATCATCTGCTGTTGGAGCTCATGTTGAGGGGAACAATATTTCCTTGACTCCAGTTGTAAACTACACCCAGATCTACAAAAGAGTCTGTGCTGTTAAAGGTGATTTATGGCGGGTGGAGAGTATCAGTTCATCCTTAAGCTGCTGTCGACAAAGACCATTATCTGCTGCATACGCGATCGGTGTCTTTGCTAAATGTTGAAATAAATCCGCAGCATTTGCTCTTTTGTTGAAGTGCTGCCTCGTACGCCAGGTGGGGTGTTAACGTCTTTCAGGAGAAACGAAATTCAACCTCTTCTCTCAGCATGCCGTACACTAAGAGGGGTTCGCTAAAGTGTTGCTCAAATTCCTCCTTCTTAGTGTTTCACTACACAGAATATCATTTCAACCACAGAATTCAGAGTTGTTGTTTTTTTTACACCAGTTTGCTGTAAATTTGACAATTAATATAATATTAAAACATGTTATTAAATGCCTTTTAAATGACCACCTTACACATTACACAGTACAAAATGGAGCCCCAGGTGTTTCCTATGTTCCCAGGATTTAAACCAGTTCATCTTAATCTCGCAAACGAAGAAACATTCAAAGCAATACATTTAGATGTTTAGGGGAGTCTGTGCTTAATTTCTGCAGCCATGTCTGCGATTGATATTTAAAGATTATATTCTTCTCTCTAAATTACTTTCCTAAAATATATCTAGAAATATAAAATGTACACCATGTAAACCCGATTCTTACAGCGGGCCCCTCAGGACTGTTTTTCAGCTCTGATTATTTGGAGGAAGGAAGTTTCTGATTGTAAAATAGTGGAAAACGGCAAGTTTAGGATATAAGCTGCTCATATAAAAAATAATTGGTTTGTCTTATAATGTTGCACTGGAAACCCAAAAGTACAAATTATGATGTTTGTTTTGATGACTTTTCTAAGGACGTGTTATCCAGGTACTGATGAGGTTTGTCTTTACTTTGACCTCTAGAGGGAATGTGGAGAACAGGCTGCCATATGAGCCTGACCACAGCTCACAGTTGGTCCCGTCAGCCCCCAGAAACGAAGGCCTGGTCCCGGGGCTCTCTGACCGCAGGACCAAACCAGACACTGCCAACTCCTCCCACACCACACTCTCCTCTGGGCCTCGCAGCCTCAGCCCCAGCTATGGCTCTGAGCACCCAGCCCAGCCTCCACAAACCAAGAGCCTCCTGCCGCCACCCAGGCCCCATTTAGGCCCAGAAACCACATCCTCCTCCCAGGAATTCCTCGCTGGCGCCCAGGCAGACCCGGCAGCCCTCCAGCCTCTGTCCAGCTCCAGTTCTGACAGCCAGCACCATGCTGCTGTCCAGGTCTCTGCTGGCCCCGCCCCAGCCACTTCCCCTCGCATCAGCAGGATGTGTGGACCAGACATGAGTAAAGGAGGTGTAGAAAACAAGGAGGAGAAGGAGCCGCTGGCACCACGTCCCTCTTCTTCATCCCCGTTCTCCTCCTGGACAGCCGCTCTCTTTCTTCCCGCAACAGATCGAGTTCGGTCTCCTTCGCCACAGTTTGCGCCTTTGAGGCTGACCGACAAACCGCCCGCCGTATCCGTGCAGGATGACTCACCGCTCAGGTAAGCAGCTTAGCAAGGGAGGCTCGGGTCTCCTCACTGTCCCTGGTTATGTAAAGCTTCCCCGTGTTGTTCTAGTAGAAGAGCCTTTTAATAACAGCTTCAAGGAAACAAGTTCAAGAAAAAAAATCAAAGAAGGAAAGTGAGACGGTGACAGACAACACGATAACGGTGCAGAAAGACGAGATGGTCAGAGGGATGAAGCAGCGGCTTCTTCTCGCTGTGTAGAACTCAGCCAGCAGCTGCAAGCGCCTGAAAGGAAAATCTGCCCACAGAAAAAAGGATCAGAGTTTGATTGTGCCTGTAGTAGATTTCTTCTGCGGCCTGAAATGAATCAAACTGGAGGCTGTAATTTTGTTAAAGCCACGTGGCTGCTGTGACCTTTGATTTCCATTGCTGTTCAACTGTGCGATTCATTGTTTAATTAGAAACAAAGCGTAGTGTAGCTCATCTAAATGTCCAGCCCAGTCATTTTCTTTAGACTTGGAGACAAAAGTGAAAAAGAAACGATTGGGCAAGGCATGCAGCTGCTATATGTTTGGAAGCCAGAAAAGCTAAAAGCTTGGCATTAGTTTTGGCATCCACTATTTTGCAGGTTGTTTATTTCAGAAATATGTTAAACTATGAGAATAGGATGCTGGAAAAAACATCCTCAGTCTCATAATTAATTATACAAGAATAATATAAATAATAAAGAGAGGTTAAAAGAATCTGGAGCATCAGGGTTGCTTGTCTTTAAGTTAAACGTATTAATCAAGCAAGCCTCAATTCTTTCTATGTTCAGTTTCTGTGATTATTATTTCTGTCGTTGATCCTGAGATTTGTTTGTTATGTAGGTCAGAACATGAATCAGAGCTCCCTGCAGCGATGGGTGTGAGCAGTCCAGTGAGAAAAGTCCCCGTGAGGATCGTCCACGCTGAGAGCAGCTCGGAGCGGGAGGGGCGGGCGTACCTGCCTCAGAACACTGACACCTGCAGCGTCTTCGAGCCTCCACCCTACATCCCCTCCCTGGGCCCGACCTCCTCCCTGTTCAGCGCATACACCCGCCAGGCTGCACAGGACCCAGGACAGGCTCCAGTGTCGGCCCAGGAGTCAGTCCACGAGTCCAGCACCTCTGGAGCCCAACACTCAGAAGAAGATGCCAAGAGAGAGGAGCTGGTGAGGGACATCATGGGGAAAGACAAGTCCCTGGTGGACATCCTGGACCAGAGTGGCAGGAAGACCACCATGGACCTGATGGAAGGGCTCTTCCCCCCAGAGGAGGAAATCCTGGAGGGGGCCCAGCAGCGCAGGAGGGCCTCTGCTGGCTCCAGGTTGCCCACGTCGTCCCCCAGGAGTATAGATAGGTGGGACATTGCAGCACAAAAGGTTTAGGGTCCAATGTTGGTAAAACCTTTCTCTGACTGACCTCTGACCTTCCTTGAACAACTGATTAGTTCACATTTGATCAGATTATCCTGAAATGAATCATCTGATTTTACAATTTTAATAGCTCGTAAGATTTTGTAACCCAGGAATGAGTGAACAGATGTTTTACCTTTCAGTCCAGCCTTATCAGCCGTCGCTCAGCCTGCCCCCTGGTGGACGGATTTTACAGTTAACTCTTGCAGTTTTAATTTGCTGGTTGCAGATATTAAATCTCTCTGACCCCACTCCACGATTTAAACAGATTTTAAGACAGAGACTTCGAACCCTTGGCTACTGCTGGTGACTTTTTAACAAGAGTTTTGCTGTCTGTAATATTCCCGAATGTCTTTGTCATCTTAATGGTCCAAAAAAAAGTTAAAGTTGCCGTGTATATTTGGAGCTTTAGACATGTTTTTTTTTTTTTTTTTTGTATCTTAGTAATTGCGAACGTCAGTTAAAAGAGAAACAGCATTATGTACGTATGATTATGTTTACCTGTGTTTGTGTTTGTGTCAGAAGAGAGGAGGAGGATGTGTCTGTATCAGCAGCGGCCTCCCTGGTCCCCAGCTCCTCCTACTACAACACATCAGCTCCCAAAGCCGAGCTCCTGATCAAGATGAAGGACATGCAGGAGCAGCTGGAGGAGCAAGACTCGGAGGATGAGCTGGATGTCGACCTGGCCAATAAAAAGGTAAACAGACACCATGTGTTAGGATGTTTTATTGCACATGGTGCTCACAGTTAATCAGCCTGTCAGTCTCAGCCAAAGTTAAAAATAAAGTTTGATCAAATGGAAATTTGTTACCAGGGAGAAAAGTAGAAAAAAGTTATTTCTTTACGCGAGTTTCTTTTTCTTCGTACCTTCTTCCTCCTCTTCAGCAAGAGCTGATCTCCAGCCTGGCGAAGAAGCTGGAGGTGCTGCGGGAGGCGCGGCAGAGCCTGCAGGAGGATGTGGAGGACAACGAGGCCCTGGGTCGCGAGGTGGAGGCCACAGTCCAGCACCTCTGTCAGCCCAACCAGCTCGACAAGTTCCGCATGTTTGTGGGCGACTTGGACAAGGTGGTGAGCCTGCTGCTGTCACTGTCTGGCCGGCTCGCCCGGGTGGAGAACGCCCTCAACAGCCTGGAGGATGAAGCCCCGCCAGAGGAGAAGGTAACACCCCTGGTCACCTGAGGGCAAGGGAAAAACATCCATTTATTTCTTGAAGGTGGCTTTAACTGTAATATAAATGTATCTAATGACAATGCGAGAGGTGTATCTGGCAGTGATGAACCAACAAAGTGTTATCAGCTGTCATTGACAGGATAATAACTCATTTCTGTCCTCCATCAGCGAACCCTGACAGAGAAGCGCAAGCTGCTGATGCGGCAGCATGAAGACGCCAAGGAGCTGAAGGAGAATCTGGACCGTCGGGAACGTCTGGTGTCCGGCATCATGGAGGCTCACCTGGATGCAGAGAGCCTGGACGACTACAGCCACTTCGTCAAGATGAAGTCTGCCCTCATCATTGAGCAGCGCAAGCTGGAAGACAAGATCAAGCTGGGCGAGGAGCAGCTGAAGTGCCTGGTGGACAGTCTGCCGCTGGAGCAGAGGCCACTGCTCTGACACTGATTCCAACAAGTCCGGCTCTGCAGTAGAAATACTGGATAATGACCGGGACGCCAGTAAGTCGGGGAGAATTTCTACACTTGAAGTTGGGACATGTAGCATTTTTAATATAAATCTCATTGTTAAATTGTGTTAAATTGAGTTTATGGCTTCGACAATTTCTAGCCTCTACTTTACACCAGTGGTATTCCTGTTGTGTGTCAGAATTAATGCTTTTCCTATGCAGCTTTTCAACCAAGTAGATATTTGAACTGAGGAGCCACAGCACCTAAAATCAAGTGCTAAGATTTATTAGTTAGAGCAGAAATAGAGAAAAAAACGATGGCTTCTTTGGGGCCCAATTTTGACACACAATGACAACACAAGAGACGTTGTGCCTCAATTGTCATTAACTGATGTTCAGTTTTTCTTTCTTACTTTGTAACAGAATTAGTCATTGAATAAACCTTCATTGCTTACATTCCCAGGTGAAGTTCCCGAAAGTTTCTGTGGTCAAAATGGGTGAACAGTCACAAACTATAATTTTTCAGTTGAACCGTTCAGACGAGGAGACACATAAAGGATTTTGTGTCTTCTGTTTGTTCCAGCACAAAGTAAACACACTGTCAGATGCTGACAGTCGTTTCGGTGATTTCAAGGTATTTATGATGCGATGACATTTCTGACACAACAGTTAGAATAATTTTTTTGTATCAAATATTAATAGTGCTAATAGTAACCAGCATTTTTTTTTTAAACTGTTTTTCAGCCTTTTTAACACTCATGAAGCTGAAGCCTTCTTTCTCCAGAAATGATCAACTTTTACTGATACCTGTATGAGAGTTGCAGTTCTTTTGCACCTCAACGCCTCCCAGAGATGAAGATGGGAAAGTACACAGAAACCAAATTTTGTTGCTAGCTTCGGTTGCCCCTTCATCTGTCAGTGTTTCTTGTCTCTTTTATGTTTTGTCTTGTAGGTTGTACCATGAGTTCGCTCCCCTGCTGAATGAGGCCGGGTTCGTAAACAGTTATCTTCACGTGTTTTAAGTTTTAAAGTAATTGTTTTCTAGTAATTTATTGTAGCCTTTTTGAAAATTTCTATGAAGAAAGGGAATTGTTTTCCCAGTAATTGAATTTCACTCATGACATACTTTTTGTTTTCTAATTACATTGAATGAGGAGTTTGATTCCAAAATGGTATAAATCTGTTCAAGGGAATGATCCAGTTTTGAAAGTGTTATCATGTTGTCAAACAAGAGAAGTAATATTTCCTTCTTTTACGACAAACTATTGCTTCCTTTTTGTGTAGTGTATTATTCTATACGAGCGGATGTCACTTTTGCACAAGGTGAATCTCAATTAGGAGGGTAACTCTTTTATTTATGCTGAATTGTATAATAACTGGATTTTCTTTTCATAAAGACAATGCTGACTTGCTCCAGCAGTACAGATGTTGCTCATAATTGTTTTCTATACATTTAAAACACTGCTTTTTTGTTTTAACCTCAAAGGTTTTCATTTACACTTGGTGCTTTTAGCTGAAGCTCCGATCCAAAAATATTGACTGGTGTCATATATTGACTCTCAGATTAAAAGATTGAGACGCAGCTGGTGATTTTATGGAGGCTGATCAAGTTAGCACTTTACTCTCTGGTTTGGTCCTTTCAGGGGACTCTCTGCATAGATATTTATCTGAAGATGTGCCTGCTGTAGCCTCCCACCACTGGGATCTCCACGATTTGATGAAGGCGCACCGCTGCGTGCTATGTACAGACCACACCTTGTGTATGGAGTGTGCTATTTCACCAACTTGATGGCAATAAAATGATTAAGCTGAGATATGTTATCACGTGTTTTTGTTTTTTTATATATCTAAAAGCGTACCTGTTTAAAATTTGTGAAAGAGTTGGTCAAAGTAAAAGTGTGTTTTAAAACGTGTCTTGAAGTGAACCCTGGTACTTCTGCTGCTACAGGAACTTTCTATGGTCATTGAGAATACCGATTTCAGTTTCAGTGGCAATAAAATGATAAAGCTGAGATATGTTATCACTTTTTTTTTTTTTTTTTCCCATATATCTAAAAACGTACCTGTGTGGGTGTAAAAGTTGTGAAAGGGTTAGTCAAAGTAAAAGTGTGTTTTAAAACGTGTCTTGAAGTGAACCCTGGTACTTCTGCTGCTACAGAAACTTTCTGTGGTCATTGAGAATACCGATTTCAGTTTCCCTAAAACTCATTTTACAAAAGACTTTTTTTTTACCAAACTGCTAGAATCTCCCCTGCACTTTTGTTCCACACCTCCTCATGTAAAATGCATATGTGGAGCCAAGATGAATTAGTTCATCCATTCTTCCATTTATGCATTTATTTCCTTCTGCTTGTGGAGGTCAAGTATGTACTGATTGGTCTGTTAATCTTTGCCATATTTGAAGAGTGACACATGTCTTTTGTTACTTGGACAAGTTTTGGGAGGAAAAAAAACATCATCTTTGGTTTTGTCCTTTGAAACAACCAAATGTTGCGACTATTTGTATTGTTTGTTTTGGTTGGCACAGTTTGTTATTCCAGAAATCAGTTTCTCAAGTCTTTTGTTGATATTAGGATATATTTTTTTCTCAGGATTTCTTTAACATTCAGCTTGTACATATATCTTGTGTTTTTTCCGAGGTCTTTTGTAATCATGTAGAATCCCTTCCATGATCGTAAATGCCTTTCAGTTTCTTGTTTCCACAAACTGTGATGACGCATTTTCAACTCAGTGATGCAAATCTCTTTTATAGCACTGTGCTGCGACATTCTTCAGCCGTTCCCAAATTTTACTGCCCTGTTGGAAAAAGGATCAGAATCCTGTAGTTTGCTTTCCGGTTCAGAACATTATGTTTGTCTTCCTTTCAGACTCCAACTTTAGGACACCGAAGTTTTTCATATTTTTCACACTTTAATCAACATCTAATCCAGTTTCTTCTACTTTATGAGCCCTGATTTTATAGTTCAGTTGTTCGAGTTGAAGAAAGAAGCCAACTGAAGTGTGATGCTCAGCTTTGGTACAATGAATATTGTTTAAATGTACCAGAAGCAAAGTTGCTTTCAGTAAATGAGGTGCTTTTCAAAACATACTCACAAATAATGTTTTTTCTGTCCTTACTAAAGTAAAATATTTCTGCACATTCAATCCCTGCTGAATTTGTAAAAGTATAAATGTGCTGCTGTTTACAGATATTTATGTCATTGTGGTTTTTAATCTGCTCACACCAACTACACGCAATATTCAATTGTTCTTATCACAAAGCTCTGAAAATCTTCCTGCATGAGATCAACATTTCTGTGAAAAATTTAATACAGAATTTAGAAAAGTACTTAAAGAACTGCTTTTACTGTAACAAAATCAATTTACTGCATAACCTGTCAATTATTTACAGCTTCAGAGGCATGACAGTAAACTGTATGTAGGTTATTGGTAACAGGATGAGGAAGTGTTGAGGTGTGTCGATGGACCTTCATGTTCAGTGTTTTCACTCTTCAAGACGGCTCACAGCGTGACAGGTACGTGACAAATTAAAGAACTGACTTCAAAATGTGTAGTTTATGATGGATTATAGTTATGTTTTAAAAATCTGCTTTAATCTGACGCCTCTGATGATGTACTCAGAGCGTGTGTCAACTTCATTTCAGTTAATTTACAGGTTATTGTCAGGACAATTTTTAGTTATGATGTTTCATGATTATTCCATGTTTGGATTACCATAATGTATTCTGCTTTCCATATCGAAATAATCCCTCAACAATAATTTATACATTTAATTACTAAGATATTGTAAACACACAGGCCATGTTAGAGCTATAGATATGTGTTCTAGGTCAGCCACCTGTCTGAGTGATGTCACCAGCAAAGCTTTAGAAAGCTTTTTTATTCACATGATCTCTCTTTGCAGTCAGTTTGTGTTTCTTTGTGGTTGTTTTGCATGTATTTCTTGACATTTTGTGTTCATTGCATCAGTCTGTGGTCATTTTGTACTTTTTTTTTAATGTTGGGGCTCTGACCAAGGGGGCCCCTGACCCCCCTGACCTCCCTGACCCCCCTGATCCCCCTGATCCCCCTGACCTACCTGACCCCCCTGGGCCTCCTGGGCCAGTGCCCGGGCTTCCACGATGATCCAGTCGTGCTGACACAGTGAGGAGGCGATTTGTTGTTGCTCACCTGTGTCTGTGTTTCTGTCCTCAGAGGGATCTGCAGGTGCTTGTTTGCGAGGTAACTCAGGTGACAAAAGAGCGCGAGGAAAAAAAGACGACCTGCAAGGTGGAGAGAAAGTAAACAAGAACCAGAGGGTGGATGAGCTGCCTCAAAGGGCTCTGCTGCTGGATATGAAGTCTGATTCTGAAGTTACATGACAATTCCAGAGGTGAGACCTTTCACCTTCCTCCTGGCTTTGATCTTTAAGACTTCCTCGGTGCCCTGAAGCGGTTGTGGCTGCTCTGCAATGACCTACCTGGCTCACACTGCCCATGCCCAGCTGGGAGCCCTCTGGCTGGCATGTGTGGGCTGGACGCTCACTGCCATGGCTCTTGGACTTGTCCAGTGGAGGGTGTGGCTCGTGTCTGACAGGGAGGCCATCAGCTCCGGCGTGGCCTGGGTTGGAATCTGGAGGACCTGCTTCCACAGCCACACCGTGGTGAGTCATGGCTTAAGGATCATGTACTGCAAGCACATCAGCCTGACAGAGGCCTTCACGCCGCCAGAGATTGGGGCTGGTCAGGTTCTCATGTTACTCTCTGTGCTGGTGGGACTTTGTGGGAACGCTGGTGGTGTCTATGCCATGAGGAACATCTACTTTGGGATAGAGAAGAACTACCCGATCCGCTTGGTTTTCATCATCACCGGAACACTGTGCTTGTTGGCTGCTGTGATGTCACTCGTGCCTCTCCTGTGGAATATCAGCTCAGTGGTGAACAATCAGACCATCAGGTTCCCCCCTGAGTTCAAGATGCCCGAGGCACCTTATTCGCAGGATGTGGGTTATGGCATTGTGGTTGGTCTGGTGGGCACAGTCCTGATGGTTGTCTCTGGGATTATTTTCTGCACATACAGGTTACCAGAGAGCTCTCAGACCAGGACCTGGGTGTCTCTGAGAGAACAGGTGCACCACAACAGGCCATTGCCATCAGTGGGGAACAGCTGGGGGGGTTTAACGAGCACCGAGGGGAAAGATAACCGAGCGTTTGAGCCTCACGAATGCTTGTGAGCAGTTTGTTTGGATTGACTCTTGGCTCATTGACTCGTGAAAGGAGGAACTCGCATCTGAATGACAATTTTAACATGTGAAGAGCTCCAAATTGAGATATGCACCATTTCAAAATAAAAGTGCGGTTTGCACACACGAAGCTCTGATGTGTATTTTTGTAGCTCCTTGGGTGCTTGCAGTGACTCATCTAATTTTATACTTTGGGGATGAATTGAGGAAACAAACTTAATTCCATTGCCTTCGTGCAGTAGACTGATAAAAAAAAAAAGAGAGACTGAGAACATATTTTGACCGATGTTTTAAAAAGTCTTTGCCTAAATTTGGTTAACTAACTGTTGGATCTGAACACATTCAGTTGTGGACTTTTACTTCCTGTAATTGCAGTAGGTGTTGTTGTACAGCTTAGAAGTGCAGGACCGAAAAGCACACAGTCAAAAACACACAACAGCACTGAAGTTTTTTTTCTTAAATATTTTATTCAAAAAAAGCAAAAAGCTCATCTCCAGGATTTCAAACCATCTGTATCAATGTTCCTCGAGTGAAGAACAGTCCCTTCACCTGACTGAGATCAGTGTTATGGCTCAAATCACAGCCCTTCCTGCCTGCATGGAGGATTTTGGGTGGAGTACACTTCACCTGAGCCGCTCACTGATGCAAGAAGGAAAGATTATTGACAGGATTTCCAATTGAGGCAACATTTTGAAGGACAAGTTTTAATATTTTGTATTGCGCACACCTCTGGGAAGTGACGAACCCTGATCACTGCTTTGCTTCATTTAGAAAAGTTATATTATTCCATTTGAAGTTCCTTTTAGGACTCCTTTACAAATGCAGGGAAAAGCATCATGTATGGCAGTAGACAGCTGATCCCAGCAGTTAATTCTGCAGGCTGACTTGTATCCCAGAGGTGCGCTTCATCCACTGCAGCGTTAACCTGACATTTTGAGTGTTTGTGAAGAGTAAAATAACCACTGTCGACCCACATCGTGGGATTTGTTTGGTGGCTGTTTCATCCTTCAGGAGTTGATCATCTGCATCATGCAAATATCTGTTTTTCAGCCACCTCTTCAGACTAATTTAAGAAAAAAATGAACCAGTTTGGGTCTGTTATTGATCTTAACCTTCTTGAGGAACTTCATACAGTACACAGATTAAGAGTTTCATCTCGAAAACAAACAGAAAAGTTTTAAAAACAAGTGCTGGCATCACAGTATCACCTGTTTCTGACTATTTGAAAGACCTTTCTTTGCGCAAACTGCTGGAGGTCAGAACCATCTGAGTTTAAAATACTGTGAGCGAACAACGTGTTTCTATAACGGGTATATATTTTGATATATCATCACAGAATGAAACCCTCAAATACAAACAAAAGACGACACTGTAGATACACATGGCAAACACACTAATACTGAATACAACATACAAGTAAAGCACAATTATCATTTTTTTAAAAATGTCGGCATCATGTCAATTATTATAATTGTACAATTTCGTACTGGTGCAGGTCTTTAAACGTGGCACACAGAGGCTTGAAATGTAAATTATTAAAATCAACACAAACAAATGTTGACGCTACTTTTCATCATGTGATCTGGAGTTGCAGAGGCTGTCCAGTAATCCAGATGTTCGTGAGCGTGTGCTGTGTTGAAGTGAACCTGTCTCCTAAATGCCCTGAATTTAACACAAAAGACGAGTGGAATGAACTGCCTCGTGAAGCAATCTTTTATTTTCAATGTCCTATAAATAAGAAACAAGATATAAACGATGCCAGCTAGTCAAACACAGGTTTAAAGGAGCAGTACATCCAGAAATATATTTCTGAGTTTCTCACTGCCTTTGCACCTCATATGAAATCTGATCTCGACAGAGAAAGCTGAAACAAAGCTGCACGAATTCATTAATTAACTTGACAATTTGGAATTTTACTAAATAGTATTATTTGTATAAAAAAAAGGTTACCTATATAAATTTAGGTGAACACTCACATCAAAGGCTATTGCTCGGGTCAACAACATGAACATCACTGCACATCAGAGACCCAGAGACCCGCTGCCGGTGTCCTCACCCGAACCTCAGTCTGTTCACCTCCCTGCCCTCACACATGGAAGCCCTAACTGAGTCCGTTTTGATCCAGATGGTTTGAAAATGAACAAAAATACATACATACATACAAAATAAAATACAAAATAAGAAAAAGAAAAAAAAAGATTTAGAAATGCAGGAGGTTTAATCATTCCAAAGTCCACCAGTCTGTTCTTGATACACTTCAATGACGTCCTCGTCCTCCATCCCAAGCTGACATCAACAAACAGCAGAGAGACGGGTTTTAGGAAGATGGTTCGACTGAATCAACTCCACAAGGTTTTGGCTCCTTTTACTGATACTTCCTTCCTTATTTTAGTAACAAACTACATGAGGTGCTCATTTAAGATGCCAAAAATGCAGGAAGTGTAAACTCTCAGAACTTGTAGCCACGATGGTAAAATACACCACAGTAATCTGGATAATCGGGTTAGTCATTTATTTTGAGTTTATAAAAAAACCTGGACGTTTCCCAGAAGAGATAAATGAAAAGAAGAGTACGAGACTCTTTGGATCAATATGGGTGTCGGCGAAAGGACAAAAGAAGGATCAAGTCAGAAGAGACAAGTTTACCTCTTTTGGAGTTTGGTTGTCTGCGATTCTCTGTCCTTCAAACAGAAACCTTAGCGTGCTCGCTGGGACGCCCTGAAGGAAACATACAGAGAGACACATTGAAAACCGTCTCTGGTGCTCTGAAGGAAAAACAACTCACGCTCAAACGTTTTTGAAAGATGAGCTGTATTTCTCAGTGCTTTGTACGTCGGCCATGAATCAAACTCCCGTCATTCAGAGACGGGGAGCGGCTCAGGGTAATTTCCTCTTGTTGTTGTTGTACCTGTCTCTGGCTGTAAGACTCTTTCAGCTTCTTTAGATGTGTCGTCATTTTCACCTTAAAGTGGATTTCACTGCTGTCCTGTCGGGAGAAAAAGAAACCGTGATGAGGAGCAGCACCAAAAAAACAACAACGCTGTGCTTCAACAAGGCGGCAGCATTCATGGTGAATACAAAACAGCAAAAACAGGAAAGCAGATTGTGATTAAAACCAAATCACACTGGGAATTATACAATTTAAATCAAATAGTTTCACTCAAATATGCATGACATCATTCTTTTCACCTGTTAAATGAACTCATGAAAGCTGTATAAGTTTATGACTTCAAGAGTCACTTTCTCAAAATGTTGGTGACTACGAAGGTATTACATCTGGATTCATTCTTTGTGCTTAATTCATTCATTCTGCTGCTTTACAGCTTTAACGTCACAGGTCAGCAGCATTTATGAGAAAGTCTTCAAATAAAGTGAGTTACAACCGTTAAAACCGTTTTTTAACAGGACAACAAGTAATGTGTGACGTCTCCGGAGTAACCCTCGTGTCCACGGACTCACCTGACCGATCACTTTTAACTTGATGTACTCTCCATCCTTCTTTTCTCCCCCGTCTTGGCCGGATGGTTTTGTCTCCTGTCGTCAACAACAACAACAACAAAATAAACAAAACAAATCAGCAGCAGATTGACCTGCGGACGACGCGCACGTCCCGGATGAGATCCGGGAGCTTTGCTCCGCTCACGGAGCCCAAACACCGGATCTGAATGTTTCAGTTTCGTTTGTTTTCGTCGCACAAGTTTAGAAAATGACTGAAAACACGAAGCTAGCTGCTAACAGCTAAATAAGCTCAAGAGTTGTGGGCCTGAAGCTACACGAGCTAACAGTTAGCTCGTTAGATAACGAGACGAGGAGCGACCACCTGATCACCCTGATCAGCCTTTTGACACTTCGTGTTGATGACAAACGTTTAAGACTCTTCGGATCTCTCCTCTCACCGTGTCTGACATGTTTTTCCTTTAGGTGTGATGTTGACAAAAGATGCAGCGTTAGCTCTCAGTCGCTCTCGCTTGATGTTGTGAGAATTCGACAGCACCCGGAAATGACGCAGTGGCCTGTTTCTTTCAAAGTAAGAGTTTCCCAAAGTGAAGCGTTCCACGGTGTGGAGTTTGATTGTGAAACAATCAGCAGTAAGTACTGGGATGATAACTTTAACATTTGTCTGTTGTTAACTGAGTTCAGAGGATCGTTTGTTTTCCTTTAAAGAATTTACCAAAACGTATAAAATGTTCCAAGAAAGGGATTTAATGAAATCTTTAATGATTTTCATTTTCATTTAACATGTCCTGTTGCTCTGATTGTTAAAGAAACTCATTTTAAAGTAGTGTCATCAACATAGCACGTGTTGTTGGTGATTTTCTTGACAAAAGATTTAAAAACTTAAATAGATTCCTGCATCTTTCATTCTTTGTAGGATGAACCTGTCGAACATTTAAAAAATAGTTCACACACTAACTCGTTTGGGTCTGATGTTCACGAGTCTTTAAAAAAATAGATGTACCATCATTTTCTTACAATGACATTATTTATGATAGAACTGGTTTCATCTACCGTTTTTGACCACATAAATTACACCTTCAAAAGACTATATAATTCAAAAGACTATATAATTCAAAAGACTATATAATTTAAAAGACTATATAATTCAAAAGACTATATAATTCAAAAGACTATATAATTTAAAAGACTATATAATTCAAAAGACTATATAATTTAAAAAAACTAAATAATTTAAAAGACTATATAATTCAAAAGACTATATAATTCAAAAGACTAAATAATTCAAAAGACTATATAATTCAAAAGACTATATAATTCAAAAGACTATATAATTCAAAAGACTATATAATTCAAAAGACTATATAATTCAAGGGTTTATCATATATCTTTTTGAAAATACAGCCCAGCCTCCTTATTCCTGTGTTTCTATGCCAAACAAATCATAAGTTCACTCAGCAATAGAGTTGTCAGTGCTGAACTGAATAGAAAACCTCCCAAATGTGTTGATTTGACATGTTTCAGTCATGATGAAGGAAACTCGTACATTTCTCTGACATCACAAATTGTGTTTTTGTTGGACTCCTCCAACGAGGTTTGGGGGAAATACCGTGTATCAAGTATAAAAAAATAAAAAAATACTATTTCCGGTTAATACCTGTCGCTATAAAATACAAAATGTTATTTTCTTCACGCCGGGACCTTTTCTGTGTTTTATTTTGTCAGCAAAATGTAAACACTTCCGGTAGCAGTTTATGTGCTATCTGTTAGCTTGACGCGACGGCGGGGTCAACAGCGAGCGGAGCTCCCGTTAACCGGGCTGTGAAGTCCCACGAAATGACAGCCGTCGATTAAATTGGCTTCTTCACTCCCGCACAGACACGGAAACACTTCGTCGGACGAACCATCGCGTCGCGGTTTCCCTCCCCGGAGACGCCGCGGGCTGAGCAGCCGCCGTCGGGCCTCGTCGTCGTGGCCCAGCAGGACTCGAGTGAAGTTGGGAGCGGACCTGCCAAACTTCTGCTTCCTCCAGCGGCTCTCCGCGGGGCCCGGGGCTCTGGTCACCGGCCCTGTGGATGAGTGAGTGAGCACGAACCGGGTCAACCCGCCAGGTACGACGGGAAACACGGAGCACCTCGGTTCGACCCTCCGGACCCGGTCTGGTCGTGCAGAGCAGGCGAAGCTTGGAGTAGCATTAGCTTAGCTTCACAACTTCCCCGGCCCGACAGGCTAAGCGTTAGCCACTTAGCTTAGCTTAGCATAGCATAGCAGCTCGTGATGTGTTCCGGTTCGTTTCGAGACGTGAACTCGTCCGTGAAGCGGATTCACTTTGTTGTCCGTCGCGTTAAACGGACCAGCAACAGCTGCTGCTCACTCGGCTAACGTGAGCGGGTTCGTTTTAAAGCCAGCTGGTTGTCTGTCGAAGGAGGCCATATCAGATCTCCAGCTGTCCATCACACACGTCAACGTGGTGCTGATGTCCAGCTGTCCATCACACACGTCAATGTCACCGCTGAGACATTTTAAGGGCTAAGATCATGTTAATGTGATGGAATTGTCAGATTTTACGTCACTAGCAGACATTGATCAATCAGCGACGGCCTCTCATCATCAACAACCAATCAGCAGTCTTCACTCACTGTTGTCGGTCTGTTCATACTGACGGTGGCGTTTTGCACAGTAAGACTTATAATAAATAACTAATACACCTAATTATACATCCAAGTTTATACTTCTGTTTTTTTTTGTTTTTTTTTGTTTTTATCTGACAGATAAAGCTAGAAATGACTTTGCAGGTTAAGATCTTACAATCAAAATGTACCATCAGTTTGTAGTGTTTCAGTTTATAAAGCTGTTTAAATATGATTCAACTCAACCGACTTTCACATGACCACCTAAAAAAAAAAGGATAATTTAATTGCAGTTTGCCACTCTGCTCTCCTCTAAAATCACTGTAATGACACCAATTTGGGATTAAATTATTGTTATTATGCATATTTATTTTACCCCACATCTTTCCCAGTGCAGGTGGTTTCTGGCTCGGAGTCCCTCTTTATAGATCTGCTGCTCAATCAGCCGCCTCAGGCTATTTAAACGTCTCCAATCAACTGCATGTCACGTTGTCCTTTTGCTGTTTCAGGAGAAAGGAATCCCTTTGATGGGAGAGTCCTCTTTCCTGGCCTCCTGGGTCAATCCCCGTGCCACGATGATGGGTATGTTCGTATGCATGCGTGTTCGTATGCGTGTGCGTGTGTTGAGGTAGTGTTACTGCTTGGCAGTGAGCCAACTTCCATCTTTTGTCAAAACTGCAGCTCAAGGAATGTGTTTTCTCCAAGAACAATGGCTCTCCTACTGCACGTCTACAATCATTAAAAAAAGTACTTTCCAGCGTTTCTTCAAGTCTTTATAAATTTAAAGTTTGCGATATGTGAAGAAGGAAAAGTTAGTCATTTATTATTGTGAGGCATAATTTTGATTCTTGTTTTTCACAGCATCAGTTTGAATCGAGTCAAATTCACCCAAAATATCTATATGCTGTTATTCTCTCGGAAACAGTATTTTTCTGAGATTGAAATATGTCTTTTGCAGATGTTTTTTTGTAACCATCTGGATTATTTAATTTTCTGTCTCGTTACAATGGTGTTTTTAGTAATTTTTTTATAACTCTCTCTTTGCCATCGTATAGTTTTATCAATTTTAACAGCAAAATCTGCTAAATAAACTGCCGTCATGTTGTCTCACAGATGAGCAGGAGGCGCTGAACTCGATCATGCAGGACTTGGCCGAACTGCACCGCTCCAGCCGTCCTGCCATGTTCCTGTCGGACCTGGGCAAACCCAAAGCCTCCTCCCCCAAGAACCAGGTAACCGCTTTTAATACTCCGGCTGAAAGGCTAGAAGAGAGGCTCATAGAGTCAAAACCTTGATCCTTCGATGCCACAAATGCAACTGAAGATCAAGATGGTTTAAAAATGCTCATTGAAATGATTTTTTTTTTTTTTTTTTTTAAGAAATCTTGGAGAAGCTTTTTTGTGGGTTTTTAAAGCTGTTTGAGTGCATGTTACTCTGGCTGTTTTACAGCTGTTGCTGAATTTGTCTCTTTTTCCAACAGAACGATGTGAGAGTGAAGTTCGAGTTCAAAGGGGAGAAGAGGTAAAGTTTTGACCAGGTTCATCTCTTTAATGTTACCAGTGCAAACCAACTGTGCCTTTCTGACCTTTGACCTTTCTTCTCTGCAGGATCTTGCAGTTCCCTCGACCTGTCAAGCTGGAAGACCTGAGAGCAAAAGCAAAAGTGGCGTTTGGTCAGACGATGGACCTTCACTATACTAACAATGAGGTACAAAGACTTCACGGGCCTCAATGACACAACACGTGTTGTAATACTGACGTTGAATATTCAAAAGTATTTTTTTCCTCTTGCAGTTGGTGATTCCATTGACCACTCAGGACGACCTGGACAAGGCCATAGAGCTGCTGGATCGCAGTGTTCACATGAAAAGCCTGAAGATCCTTCTGGTGCTCCAGATCTCCTCTCAAGTCAGTGGAAAATCCTCTTCCATGATTTCAACGCTGAGTTTTATACTTGGCACAATATATACGTATAGACAATTGTACATACGGTTATTTTATTCTGTGATCGTGATTGCCGTACGCAGTAAGGTTTAATAACAAAAACTTGTTTGTCTGAAACCGTGTTTCTACTGTGTTTCTCCAAACTTTAAAACATTTAAAATCTTTTCATCAGAGACTGTTATCACACAATATGAACTGAAAAACACCTGTTTTGTTTCTTTGTTTGTCCAGAACTCCTCCTCCAGCATGGACCTCTTGCCGTCCCATGAGGAGCTGGACAACACAGGATTTAGGGTTGTAGACAAGAAAAGCATGCTGGCTTTGATAGGTGAATAATGTCTCCTGGTCAAATGAATGGTTTTAATGAGAGGTGCAGCAAACTTAAAAGTTAGGAGATAATTTAGCTCCTCTCACTCTGATGCACACAAGTTCGTCCCTTTGTCAGTCATCTTCTCTTCAATGCTGTTCCCCATCCAACCTCAGGTTCCCATTCAACAGACCGCAGCTCTCCTCCTCCAGGATACATTCCCGACGCTCTCCAGCAGGTGGCGAGGAACGGCTCCTTCACCAGCATCAACAGCGAAGGGGAGTTCATTCCTGAGAGCATGGACCAGGTACCAACACTCAGGACTGTCGGCTGTAGAGGTTGTTATGGCTGCTATGTTGGACTTTTGACCAGCGACTTTGTCGGGAAACCATCACTTTCCATTAAACGCTGAACATTTTCGGATGTAGTATTAAGTATCTCTTTGCTGTGACCGCTGGATTTTGTGGTGTACTTGATACTCTGGGGGAAATATTACATCCCTGATATACTCCAAAACAGCCCCGGGTGCACACAGCAGAGCAAGTGGTGGATGCACATATTTTTTCCTTAAATACTACATGGTGTGTTTGGGTACATAGACTTGTTTCACACATGTGCAATCAACACACTTGTATAGTTGTGGTTACCAAAAACCTGTGCAAGTCATTGTGGCCCATTGCAGGCAGTTTGTTTAATGTCATTTTTCATGTTTCATGTTAGAAATTCATAGAAAATTTGGTCCTAAAGTGAAGGCACTTTGAGAGTATACGAGTTTCTTTCTCTGAATTCATTTTACTTTTCAGATGTTGGACCCGCTGTCAATGAGCAGTCCGGAGAACTCGGCCTCTGGAAGTTGTCCGTCTTTAGACAGCCCACTAGACAGGTCAGTATGACAAAATCTAAAATATATGTTGTTGTACATCAAGTATTTGGCCCGTGTTGTAAGATGTAATTGTCAGTTATACATAATCAGAGACAACCCAGCGCTGTGCTGCACAAACTGACCAAACAAAGTGTGATGGTCATTGTAGTTTTTTGTTTTTGTCTTAATGTTGTGCAGTGACTACCCAAAGTCCAGGATGCCCAGAGCACAGAGCTACCCAGACAACCACCAGGACTTTCCAGGTAAGTGGGCAAAACATTTAGTAGCTGGTAAATAGAAAAGGAAATTGATAATAAATCATTCTCTGCTTTATCTGCTGAAATAATAAGTTAAAACGTGTCCAATTCAATCCACTCACCTGCAGCTGCTGGATGCGACTTCTCTTTTGTGGCTTCCATCATAAATTGTTTACAGTTGTGCTCCTTTTTCTCTGCAGAGTACGACATCCCAGTCTTCGAGAAATCAGGGAAAGGGGGGACGTATCCTCGACGCTACGGCATTCCCTTCGGTCTTCAAGATTACAGTGACGGTGGGTAATTTTTTTAGACTGACACCCAAAGAGTACGACTGTATAAGTGAAATAAAAATGTTGTCGATCCTGATCGTCCGTGCAGGGAGGAAGACTTTCCCTCGGGCTCGACGAACGCAGGTTCACGGCTTCCGCTCACCTGTCAGCTTCAGCCCGACCGAGCAGTCGCCGAGCACCAGCAGCGGTAGCAGCGTTTTCACCCCCGACCTGGAAGAGGCCCCTGGGCCCGCCCGGAGGCCGAGGAGGGGCAGCGATATTGAACCAAACCCCAGTTCAACCCCCACACCGACCCTCTCGGTCATGGACATCAGTCCACCCAGCCGCTGTGAGTCCTCGCTTTATCTGCATATACAACAGGTGCACAAGACATCAGTCTGTGTGCTCAATATCGGTGGTGTCTCTTTGTGTCCAGCTCCACGTGCTCCAACCAACTGGCGGCTGGGGAAGCTTCTGGGTCAGGGGGCGTTCGGACGGGTTTTCCTGTGTTATGACGCCGATACTGGACGGGAACTGGCAGTTAAACAGGTCCAGTTTGACCCAGAGAGTCCCGAGACCAGCAAGGTGTGTGTGAAGGTTTGAAAGAATGCTTGTGTTTCCATCCTGCTGCTGCTTCACATTATACATCGCATAACCCTGGATTATGATGTATTGTAGTTTGAAATATCAAGTCGACAGGAAAAGATTCACGTTTTTTCCCCCTTTTTTTTTTTTTTTTAAGGAGGTGAGCGCGCTGGAGTGTGAAATCCAGCTTCTGAAGAACTTGTGCCACGAGCGGATTGTCCAGTACTACGGCTGTCTGCGAGACACGATGGAGCGAACGCTCTCCATCTTTATGGAGTACATGCCCGGAGTGAGTGCTCATTCATCATTTACTAACTGTTTTAAAAAGTCGGCTGGCTGAACATGAAATGGTTCAGCAAACATTTCTGGTGAGAGTTCCTCAGCGTTGGTGCCGGCAGTAGTGAGATATTTCTGATGATTTGCTCAGGGCTCCATCAAGGACCAGCTGAAGTCGTACGGAGCGCTGACGGAAAACGTCACGCGGCGCTACACCCGGCAGATTCTGGAGGGCGTTTCCTACCTGCACAGCAACATGATCGTCCACAGGGACATCAAAGGTATCTTGCTGTGTTTTTGGCTGCCACTGGATTTCAGTGTAAACTCTTACACAGAGTATAAAGATGCAGGTGGAGCTGAAGGTGCAGCTGAATGACTGTCCTCTTCCTTAAGGGGCCAACATCCTCCGCGACTCCGTGGGTAATGTGAAGCTGGGGGACTTTGGGGCCAGCAGGCGGCTGCAGACCATCTGTTTGTCAGGAACAGGCATTAAGTCGGTGACCGGCACCCCCTACTGGATGAGCCCGGAAGTGATCAGTGGAGAAGGCTATGGCAGGAAGGCTGACATCTGGTGAGGCCACACAGATCACTATATAGTAGACATTGTACTTTAAGCCTGATTTAGTATTTAGAGAAGAATTTTAACAAAAGATCATTTCAATGAGAAACTGGGCCGTGTCTCTGCAGTTTCCATGTTATCAGTAAGTTTAATTCAGTTTTTTCATCAAGTAACTGCAGCTGATATTTCAGTGTGTCAGGTACATATAGAAATATATCTGAATCAAACTCTGTATCAGAGATGCACAACAGTAAAGGACTCGTCTCGGGCCCGAGAAAGCTTTGTGTGAACGTCCCGTTAAAAACGTGTTATTTCACCCTTTAGGAGTGTCGGCTGTACCGTGGTGGAGATGCTGACGCAGCGACCTCCATGGGCAGAGTTTGAGGCCATGGCAGCCATCTTTAAGATTGCCACCCAGCCCACGAACCCGGTTCTCCCCGCCCATGTGTCGGACCACTGCCGAGAGTTCCTTAAACGGATCTTCGTTGAGACCAAGCAGCGCCCGTCTGCGGATGAGCTACTGAGGCACATCTTTGTACATTAACCCCTGAACCTGCCCCCCCGCCCGCCTGCCGAACTGCCAAACATGGCCTTACCTGATGAGGCGGTACCCCCTCTGACCCCGCCCCCTCCGCCTCGGACCACATCGGACCAGGAAGAACTGGCTGGAAGAAGGTGGAGTGTTCAGGCAGGGGGGCGAGTACTGGCTCCTCCTGTCTCTGTTTGTATGAGACTGCCATAGAGGACATGAGTTTTATTTTATGTTTCTCCGCAAGTTGCACCTTATTTTCTCAGACACGGAGGGTGGCGCTGTTCCTCTTGAAGCGATGACTCTTTGAAAACCTTTTTTATGTTTGTACGGTTTCTCTCTTGGAACGTGTTGGCGTGGGATCGTGTTGGTGTTGTGGACCTACAGGAAGTGATGCCTGACTCTGAAGTGGCCCTGCCCCCCCCCCTCCCCATCTCGCTGACCCGACCCCAGAATGTAGTCTCCTGCCAAAACCCAGAGCAATGGTGACGACCTGCGCCCGCTGCTATAGACGAAGCTAAATCCCAGACGCAGAGGACACTCCGTGAGAAGTTTCCACTCACCTGCCCTCATCCTTCGTCCGCTGTCTGCTTTAGTGTGACCTTCGCTCATCTTCCTTCTTTGCCGTGTGCCTTTTCTGTTTTTAACGCAGTGGAGGAACGAGTCCCGCGTTTCGCTCTTAGTTGCAACAGTTCTCAGTGTTGTTTTGGCTGCTGGATAAACTGCCTTTGCACCGTTAGCCCAACTGCAGCTGATCTCAGTTCAGCTCTAATGTCCGTTTCTGCCTCCTCTGTAGCAGGGACTTCTGGTACTAAGCGGGGATCGTCCTGGTTCCCACCTCAGCTCAGCTCATTCTGTGTTTTTGCCTGCTGTACCGGCTCCTCTGGCTGGTAACCAAAAATCCCTCAGACCTTCTGTTGGAAGACGTGCCGTGCTGTGAAGTGAAGTGAAGTGTGGCGAGTGAGTTTTTGGATTCGCCAGCTGAATGGCACTCAGACCAGGATCAGAACTTCTGCCGCAGCCTCTGGGATGCACTCCTCTCACCTCTGCTTCTCCAACAGTCAGATCAGGTGAACTCTCGTCATGGCAGATCAGTTTCTGGTTTGAGGTTCCAGGAAGCAGAAAGTTAAATAAAAGTTTGTCAGTTTTAAAACTAAATTCAACTAAAGTATTTAATCTGGAAATATCTTTTAAAAATAAGTAACCGAGTTTTTCAGTTCAGATGCTGCAGACATCTCGGTCGGTCTTCAGACAATGTGAACGGTTTGTTCTGTCATGACAGAGCAGCGAAGCAGGAGGTGAACATCTGAGGAGCGCTCAGGCAGCGCTGCAGAAAACTCACACTCGCACTTCTGCTTCTTTTATTTCAAACTAAACGTGGACGACTCGAGGAGCTTCGACCTCGGCCGTTTCCCGCTGCTCCACGAGCTGCTCACTGTTTCACCGTCACGTCTCCTCCTGCTCCACGAGCTGCAGTCGGTACCTTCGTGTTCTGCAGCCGCTGTGCCATTCAGAGCTCTTGTTTTGTTCCATGTCTGGATTTGTTTTAGTTTTCAGCCTCTGATGCACTTCGACAGCTTACAGTCTCTCAGAGCGTCACTCAGCTCTGCAGTCTCTGTTCCCGCCAAATCAAACGCTTCAAAGTTAACTCGTCACTTTAGCCGAACCACAAACGCTGCGCCCTGCGGGGCCGAGCTTCACGGCATCGCCTCCGCAGATATTTACTCACCGGGCAGCGGGACCGACTCTGTGTTTTGGTTCCTGGGCAGCTCTGTCGGCAGCCGATTAGACGAGAGGCGGACTCTGTTCAATCAGCACTCTTCATCCGATCAATAACACACCTGATCCTTACCAGTCAGCCCGTTGCTGATTTAGGGCTCATGCAATGCCTTAAATATTAGATGTTGGACAAACACACTGAGTGACCTGCAGAAGACAGATTATGAATCATTTACACGTAGTAATAATAATGTGAGTCAGTAACTTGAGCAGAGTCGGTTGTTGTGGGCGGGGCTGCAGCTGCATGGTTTAACAGAAGATATTGAAACCTTTTCTACTTACTGAAGAGCAAGTGATGAAATATTTCTGCTAATTAAAGGAGAAATGCGCAACATTTTACAGGCTGAGTGCAGCAGGCCGAGTGTTGTTGGAAACTGCTGGTAGATCCTCGGCTGCATTGCTCTGGTTTAATTTCTCCACAGTCCTTCGAGACAGAAAAGCACACCGAAGCTAAAGTTAAACGTTTCTCATCCACACATCCAAACAAGGTTAAACAAAATGGCTTTTGGTCCGGTTTCTCACTGCGAGCTTCAGTGGCGCCGCCTCTCATATGTTTGTAACGGTACGTAAAGATTGCAGCTTCTATCCACCAGAAGACGGATGTTGGTACAAATAAATGTTCCATTTGAACTTTATTTTATTTATATAGCGCCAAATCACAACATAGGTTATTTCATGGCACTTAACACATTAAAGTCCTGACAGCAAGACTTTACAATATTTGCTGTTGTTGTAGTTTCCCTCAGTGGACACTAGATGGTACTAAAGAGCTGCAACTTACAGATTGCCCCTTTTAAAGGCAGAAGGATTTCTTCACCTTTGCTTTGCTCATCATCACCTTCATCACACATTTTCTCTGAAAGCACTTAAACAGGTCTGAAAGGTTCAGGCCTCTGTTGCTCTGTGGTACACGCGTCTGATTGGCTGGTTGATCCACACGGGTTGTGGAAACTTAAACGCTCTCTGACTGTCATGATGCATCCTCATAGTGGTAAGAAAACAGGAAGTTGTAAGCCTGTCGTCATGGAAGCATTTGTGGTTGTATTGAGTTTGAGGCGGCTCACTGTAAAATGTCTGATACAGGTGGAGGCTGAGCTGTAAACGCCGCCAGCACTGGTAAACCTTGATACGCACTACCATTATGCACTATCGATTATTCACTGATGCTTTTTCACGGTTCCTCGTCGGCTGTCAATCGCACAGCTCGGTTCAGCGACCTTTTCTTTGCACATTTAAAAGACTGTTTTTTTTATTTTTACTGTGTGTGTGTGTGTGTGTGTGTGTGTGTGTGTGTGTGTGTGTGTGTGGTTCAGTTCAACTTTACATGAATGTAACGTCTCATCTTGACCGCCAGGTGGCCTCGTTCACCACAGTGGATTAACCCTTCGGTACCAGTATTTGTCACCTGCAAACGCCAAGATACACCTGTAGTTCTCTCAATAGTGTCTGGAGCCACTGCTGCCACTCCTGTGTGTGTGTGTGTGTGTGTGTGTGTGTGTGTGTGTGTGTGTGTGTGTGTGTGTGTGTGTGTGTGTGTGTGTGTGTGTGTGTGTGTGTGTGTGTGTGTGTGTGTGTGTGTGTGTGTGTGTGTGTGTGTAATTTGTATGTGTAAATGTGCATTTACTGCAGATTTTGCTCATTGGACACTGCGGCCGAAATGCCTTGAGCATTCTGACTGTAGGGTTGAGAACGTTAAAATAAAACGGAAAAATAAAACAAACAAAAAAATCGTGTACAAATGTATAAAATGAAATTGTACCCCTCCCCACCACCCTTGTTTTTTTTTTTTAAAGAAAAGTACTTATATCCGACATGTTTGGTCTCTGTGTATTGTAAAAGAAGCCATGTTTATAATTCTAATTGGTTTGTGACCAATACGCCTGTTTATATCAGATCTGTATATCAGTGGTACGCATAATTTTTTAATATATATTTTTTATTTTACTTTTTTTTAAATGGGAGATTTTATGCATGGTTGGGTCCTGAGAGACGCAGCGGTGCCGTTGAATGGTTGCTGTTTTTTGGCAAAATTCTGGAGTATTGCGACAGCTCTGTGTTCATAATTACAACAATTATGACTGGCGATGAAAACAATAAAAGATATTTATTGCATTTTGGTGTGTTAGTGGCATTTTTTCCTGAGTGGGTCATTTTGTGTCATGCCAGAGCCAAAGGTTTGGATCTAGAAAAATTCCATCCATCATTGTAGAAGTATTATAATTAAGTTCATAAAATAAATAAGAATATGAACTCAAAGTTTTTACAACTACAGCATTTACTTGCGTAAGAGAGAATTATGTTATTGTTTTTTTCTGTATTTTTCTGATATTTGTTGTTTGTTCTTAGAATTTGTTTTATAATTATGCAACCGGTAACTAGAAAGTATAGACGATCTGTTCTTTTAGAAACTTTTTCCATCCTTCTGTGTTTGTAATAACTTTGGTTCTTTGTCGTAGCTCTGAATCTTTTCGCCTCGTTGCAGGTGGTTTGAGAATCTGTGTGTCCAACAGTGATGTCCAACAGGCTGTGGGTCCACTGGACTTTTCCAACTCGTTATAGTTCAGGTGTGTTAATGATGGCTGCCTTCCAATTAGAGGAAGTCCTGCTTGTGTGTGTGCTGGATCGCTGTCATGACCTCCTGGGACATTTAGTCAAACTGATCCAACGTAAACTCAGATGTCTGCCGTGAAAAAGGTCCGTTTGAACAACAACAACAACAACAACGTGAGGAGGACTCAGGAAGCTGCTGTTGAACCTTGCAGCCTGTTTGCAGTGAGTGAAGTGATGGCAGCCGTTTCTTATCAGCCTTTGATCATCGGCTAAAAGACTGAACTTGTGTTTCAGGATCCATCGAAGACCAGACCGCCTTGGAGCAGCGTACACCACTTATCAGCCACTTACAGTGCAGCCCTGAGATCCCCCCCCCAGGCAGCTCAGCACCCAGGACTCATGACCTGAATGACTAAGATGATGGCGGGGTGAGTCTCGAGCTGCCAACGACCCCCCAACAAGCTCAGAGCCAGCGACTCCTCCAATAATCACTGAGCATTTATAGCAACAGGTTGTAAAGCATTATTTTATTACTTTTTCAAAAACACCTTTACAGATATTTTACCGTCACAGACATATGATTCAAATCTAGTTATCATTAAAGAAAACGTGAAGATAACCCAAACTTGA